>NC_139344.1:504550458-504645170 GCF_055883805.1 Amblyomma maculatum
CACCATGGTGTAGCACGCAAATACGCACGGCTGGGGGGCATGTAATTACTCCTATTGGACAGTGCACGGCTAAAATCCAGATTCGTACGTCAACGTTCGTTGTCAGCTGCGTCGTTCTCCGGGAATGTTCTCGTGATTTGATTCTCGGTGTGGATTTCCTGCGGGAATATGGCGCCATCATCGATCTCCGACAGCGAACGGTCTCGTTCTCAACGGAGAAAGCGGCTGCCAGCCCCACCGATGGCCAACGTACGTGCGCCCTACGGGTTTCAGCCGAGTGTGTTTCAGTGCCTCCCCGCTCCAGCGTGTTTGTGAGTGTTGTGTGCGACGGGCTTCGTGACGGGCCGATAATAGCTGAAAGCAACCGTTCTCTTTTATTTTCTCATGGCATCTGTGCAGCTCGAAGCTTAATTATTCTCAATAATGGTCACTCTGAGCTTCTCGTCACGAACTTCACGAATGAATCTCGCCACCTCTATCGCTCTACTGCCATCGCTTTCGGCGAACTGTTAAAGGAAGTTTCCGAATGTTTTGCGTTTGACGTTATTGATACTCCCAGTGTTCTAGACCGCATCGATGTTAGCAGTGACCTTTCTTTCTGTCAACAACGCGCCCTGCGTGCCTTACTGCTGGAGTACGCCCCGTGCTTTGCCTCATCATCGAAAGTCCGGCAAACTTCTATCGCCAAGCATCGCATCATAACGTCTGACGATGCCCGACCTATTCGACAGCAGCCGTACCGTATTTCGGTCAAAGAACGTGAGGCAATTCGGACACAAGTCCAGGAAATGCTTAATGATGATGTTATTCAGCCGTCTAAAAGTCCGGGGTCGTCGCCCGTCGTGTTGGTTAAGAAAAAGGATGGCACGCTGCGTTTTTGCGTTGATTACAGGAAACTGAATGACATCACAAAAAAAAAAGATGTATATTCGTTGCCCCGTATCGACGATTCACTCGATCGACTTCGCAACGCCAAGTTCTTTTCCTCCATTGATTTAAAAAGTGGTTATTGGCAGATAGAAGTGGATGAGCGCGATCGGGAAAAGACTGCCTTTGTGACACCCGATGGCTTATATGTATTTAAAGTATTGCCTTTCGGTCTGTGTTCAGCGCCAGCGATGTTCCAGAGAATGATGGACACCGTACTTGCTGGTCTTAAATGGCAAACCTGTTTGGTTTATTTGGACGACGTCATCGTGTTTTCAGAAACGTTTGACCAACATCTTAAGCGGCTGCGAACGGTATTGGACGCTCTTCGCTCGGCCGATTTGACACTCAAACCGGAAAAATGTCACTTTGGATATCAGCAGCTAAAATTTCTCGGTCATGTGGTTAGCGCTGACGGTGTCCGGCCTGACCCTGAGAAAACAGCCGCTGTAGCCAATTTTCCCATCCCTACCACGAAGAAAGCAGTCCGACGTTTCTTGGGCCTGTGCGCGTACTATCGCCGTTTCATTGCCGATTTTGCCAAGATTGCAGAACCTTTGACGCGCCTGACACGTGATGACGTCCCGTATGTCTGGTCTTCCGAGCAGCAGGAGGCATTCACCGAGCTGCGCCAACGGCTGCACAACCCTCCCGTTCTTGCACACTTCGATGAGGACGCTGCCACCGAAATTCACACCGACGCCAGCAATGTCGGTCTGGGTGCTGTTCTGGTCCAGCACCAGCAAGGCGAGGAAAAAGTGATCGCTTATGCCAGCCGCACCCTTTCTCGGGCAGAATCAAACTATTCAACTTCTGAAAAGGAGGTCTCGCCGTCGTTTGGGCCACAATGAAATTCCGACCTTACCTCTACGGCCGTAAATTTAAAGTTGTGACCATCATGCTTTGTGTTGGCTAGCTAGTCTTCGAGATCCACCAGGACGTCTTGCATGGTGGAGCCTTCGTATGCAGGAGTTTGATTACTCTATCGTTTATAAATCCGGACGTAAACATGAAGATGCTTACACACTGTCTCGATCACCCGTGGAGTTGGCCTATGACAGTACGGATGAAGACGCCCATTTTCTTGGCATTATCAGTTCCTCTGATTTAAAGGCCCGGCAACGGGCTGACCCAGACCTCAAAACTGTGATCGATCATCTGGAGGGTTTCGATTCTACAGTATCTCGACTGTTTGCTAAGAACTTCCCATCCTTCTGTACGCGCGACGGAATCCTCTACAAGAAAAGCGCCGGCAACAGTGACCGAGCCTATCTTCTAGTCATCCCTGCAGATCTCCGCGATGAAATCCTTCATGCTTGCCATGATGAACCCACCGCTGGACACTTGGGCTTTGCACGCACTCTTACCAGAGTGCGCCAAGCCTACTACTGGCCCAAACTTACCGCCACCGTTCATCGATATGCTAGAGGTTGCCGCGAGTGCCAGCGACGCAAGACACCGCCATTGAAGCCAGCGGGTTTCCTGCAGCCTGGTTTACACTTTCTATATTAATCATGCATATTCCATTGGCTTTGCTGCTATATTTGTGAATTTTACTTTATCAAGCCACTATTGAAATAACTGAATTGAAACATTTTTCACTGCACTGTCGGATGAAGACGGCAGCAAGGTCCCAACAAAAAGAAGGAAACAGAAGGCTCTTTTTGTTTGTGAGAAAAGTGAAAGCGATGAAAGCTGCGATAATCATCGCCTACCATCTACAGTTCCTACACAACAAGCCAAGCAACTACCATTTGTTGGCCGTCCTCCACCGAGACTAGCACAAGTACCAGTGAGCCCAGCAGCACCAGCAGAAAGCGGAATCCAAGGTAAAAACTTGCCTTGTGCCTGTAGTGGGTGCTGTAAACAACACTTTATTGTGCTGTGCACATTATAGCTCTATATTTGTGGTTTTATTCTGGCACGAATATATGCTTGGCTAGTTTTTAAATTCTGACCAGCAGTCCATTTTTGCTGCTGCATTCTAATGTATTTTCCAATTTTTTTCTTTTGTTTATTTCAGGGCTTCTGAAAAACCTTGTGCAAATGGTGTGGATTCATTGAGTCGTATAATATTTTGAGATGCACAATTTAATGTATGCATAAGCGTGTTCACAGTTCATAACAGATGTAATGGGGTTTGTTAATTTGTAGCAAATATCAGTGTCTAGGTTTACTGCCCTAAGTCCGTGATATTGTTTTGTTTGCGCAGTGGCCCTCCGGCAGTCTTGCCCGTTCTGAGACATGACATTGGCGAGCATTTTCGCCACGCACAAGCAAAAAGTTATGATGTGTACGGAAGCTGGAATATCATTTAGTCTGCTTGTGCATCAAGCTGTGCAAAAACTGCACTTGTCACAGTCATTTAGCTTTCCAGCATATCATATGGGACAGCATAGGCAAACCCTATGGGACATAAAAGTAAACTTCTAGGTCCGTTCGTTTCACCTGCACTATGTGAACTGGCTCACGTGATGCTGCACTTTCCCATTAGTTTCAGCGATGCAAGATGGCGCCCTCTGTACCACGCCGTCTGTTTCAAAAAGTGCAGACGTCGTGCAGGTCGAGTTCATGAAAAGTTCAATAAAACTGTGCACCTCCTCAGCGGTCAGTGCCGAAATGGTGCAGCTGCAGCCGCCGCATGAAAGCAGACGGCAGCTTGCGCGACGATGGCTTGCGTGTTGTGATAAACAGTGAAGCGACCCTTATTCCACTCGACAACGAGAACGGTGCCTGTTTTTGCCAAAGAAACGACGACGCGTACTTCAAACCATGTCTACCAAGTAAGCACGTGCATGCGTTATGGTTCATGCTAACTTCAATCGTGATCGAAGTTTGCGCTTCGTGCCAGCTAGCTGCCGCATGGTGCGCATACACAAACATCGATCGAGGCTGGTTCGAGTCAACGCTTCATTGCGATGTGCTGTTTGAAAATTTATCTTATTCGGCATGTTGGCGCCGGTGGATGTGAGTGGCAATATAATTCACAGATAGCCGGCCACATGCTGTCGGCTCTTATACATATATGCATCGTATATTCATGAATGAATGAATTCTATCGCCTGTGTATATGCCGCTCGATCAACGGCGCTAATCATCCCAAACATGAAGATTGTCAAGTATACCACATCGCACGTCTTGTGCAAATGCATATATATGCATCTTTTGCGGCAACCGGCCATCGAAGCGCACATGGTTATGATTGAAATATATAATCAGCATGCATCACACCGCATGCGTGTGTCTACTTCTTGAGTATGCGTAGCCGATACCTTGGCGAACTCGATCGTGTTCTCGTTGACAAGTGCCGTTTATTGCAAAGCACAGGCCAAAAGCATCGCGACTGGATAATGTCAAAACTTCGTTGTAATGTGCTATTTGAAAATTCATCAAGTTGACCGGAACGTTGGCGTCGGCTGACGCGATGTTGCACACAGCCGGCCGCAGCTTGTTGGCGACGCCAAGGCTAGCAGACGGCCCGGCCTGCACTCTACCAGTCATTTGTAAGTAGCTGGTGCCGATGCTGCACCTGAACTGCTGGAACTGGTGCTGCAGGCTTGCGGCACCGCCGCAGAACTTTACGGAACTGGGGCAAAGAGTGCAGCTGAATCGAACAGACCTATAGTGTAAGGCCATCAAAGTTTCATGAGCTGTAATTTTGATGGTTTTAAAAGTGGAAATTCATGGTGTCCTGGTGTTCTTTATTTTTGTACTATCTGTCCAATGTAATTCTGTTCCTGCAAATTCAATTTTAGATGTCTGATTACTTTGTAAGTGCTGTCTTGAATTTTGGCTGAATAATAATCTTTTTTGTGTTTTTGTTCTTTTAATTTAGTGACCTAATTCGGGGAATGGATGACCTGACAGCTATGTGATTGCTCGTCTCTTCATACAATTGCTGACTCAAAAGATGTACGATCATGCCAAATAAATTGTGTAAATGATCTCACATGTGCACCTGACGTAATTTTTGCACTGTAGTGGCTGTGTTCATTCAAGTGACCGGTAAGCAGTGCTAAACTAATGCTCGTGCAGACCACGATTACTGTGTAACTGCCTTTTGGTGGGTGCCTTGTCGACATATAAGCATACATTAGTCACTTCAGGAAGGCAGAATGCACCCATGCACGATTCATCAGCTATGGCTGCACTTTGCCTAGTAGGAAGAGATGGTGCTGTTTATGTAGCTTTTGCCTAGGTGCTCCTTGAGGATGGTACCACATGCATTGTTTAGAATACATTAAAGTAATGTACAGGCAACGTTTCTTTCACCATTTTTAGTCGGTAAAACGTTGAAATAATATAACGTCAATGTTTTCAGAACGTTGCAGAAACATTAGTGCCTAACGTTATCTGGTGATCAAAAGTAGTGACATTAGCAACAATCAGGCAACATTTCTCTCTGACATTTGTGGCCATTCAGATAACGTTCCAGTGACATTTTGCGTTACCTGGGGAGGTAGGCTGGATGCCTGTACATAGCTGAGCTGGGCAGTCACGACGTTTGCCGCAATGTTTCACCGCGAGATAGCAACGCCATAGAAGTAGCGGCTTGACTTGACGCCCATGTACGCGTTTTTTTCTTAACCCCGTGCCTTTCTTGCGCTGTTTTTTTAAATAAGGACGCGCGCGCCGCTCCTCGGCAGCTTTACAAAATAACTGAAACTGCACTAAATCCCGTCGCCATGTTTTGGGAGGCCGTAAAACTAAAGAGATGGTCACTGATTGTGTTTGTTGCTCGGCATGGTGTGCTTTAGTTCACGTTTTCTCGTTCGTCAAATACCTGCGGAGCGTCAGTACCTCGTGCTGCCTCTTGCAGATCTCCACCTGTATCGTGAACGTGCTTTCAGGGACAGGAAATATCCCTGCGAGTAGGAGTTGCAGCTGCGATCTCGCTTGGGCCAGTCGGCATCCGTTGCCTCACACCAACATTATCACCCTACTCGTCGCAGTCATGCTTTAACTTCATACTGCTTGGTGCTTCTGGCGTTGAAGTTTTTGCTACCGGCGGCTTTCTCATAAAGGCTGGTGAACCGGTCGGCGCGGACGAGTCGACGGCAAGCCGGGCAGTAAGAAGAGTCGTTGTCGCACTGATACGGGACGCTGCAATCTGGACACGGTAAGAGCCGCCGTTGTCATTTCACCTATTTTGCCTGTTGTGATGTTTCTTGACCAGTAGAGTCAAGGCAGGAAAAAAATAGAAGAAAGTGTTTTAAATCGTATAGCTTTATTAAGCGGTTGTTGTGATATACAGGGCCCATAACGGACGTTAGCGACAGCGAAGCAACATTTTCGGGAAGATTTATTTTTTCGCTTATTATGGTCATAAGTGTTTATTGCCTTTATCGCGCACTACGGTTTACTAAGTCAGGTTTTTAATAGCGATTGCGCACCTAGACGGGGTTTGCATCATACAGGGTCTACGGCAAGTTTGTTTTTTTTGAAGGCTTGCTGCGTAGCATAGAATGAGGCTCTTTCAACTTAAAGGAAATCATAGTCTATTTTCTTGAAGGAACCGGAGCAAGCTCCGAGCCCCGGCTCGTAATTTGTCAATTAGCCACAAGTGTAAATGTTCCTCCTTTGTAGCCGACAGTCCAACTTCTTGTAGTCGTCTTATTCTTGACTGCTGCATTCCTGGGCATGTTCATAAAATGTAGCGAAGATCCACCTCGGCAGCTGGCCTTGGACACTTAGGGCATGTGCTCTGCACTGCATCCTCTTCAGAGCCCCATCGGCACGTCGCCGAAAGAGTAAGGGGCGACAAGTCTTGCTGCGCTATAGCATCAGCGTGAAATTTAATCTCTGTTTTGTGCAGCCACATGATTGTCTGCAACCGTGAGCAAGGAAAATGTGCACCAGTAGTAATATAGACTTCCTTCTTTACAGCTGGCCATCACAGGATGAGCTGCCGGGCTGCATGAGCGGCTTCTGTGCTGCTGGAGGTTTCCCCTGCATCGTGGGCGCCATCGATGTCACTCATGTCAAGATCCAGGCCCATGAGCTCTATGAGGGAGCCTACATATAAATAGCCATTTCTACCACGTGCAGCTTGTGGTGGACAGCAAGTGCCAGATCCTCGATGTGGTCGCAAAGTGGCCTGGTGGCACATACAACGCGCGAGTGCTCACACACAGCGGCCACGCTCAGCTCTTCAAATCTGGTACTTTCACTGGCATTCTGCTGCACTGGCTATCCGCGCAAACTTTGACTCAAGAATGCGGACATATATGGCAAAAAGCGATACAATGCAGCTCACGGCACCACCAGAGCAGAGATTGAAAGGTTGGTGCACAACACATTCTAAATATTTGATTGTATGGTATCCCGGACACTGACCGTGTTTTTCGAACAGCTTGGTACAGTTGTAAGCGTTGTTGAGCAAACAGTGTATGCTGAAAGAAATTGACATTGATGTTGCATTTGTTTACTAGTTAAATAACACTGCAGTCAAATAACTTTGGCCAAACCTGTAGGGGGGGGGGGGGGGGGGGGGGGAGAGCTTTTCAGCAAACAAACAAATTATGGTTGGGTGTCAGTCAAGTTATATTTATTGAATGACACATATCAATATTTACTTAGCAATTAGTTTTGACCAGAAAATCATAGCATTATTTTGTCTTTTGAGCATGATATATATTTCCTTAAATGAAAGTATAAAATATTTCCATTTATTAATAGCACAAGGGTATTTACTGCATTACATTTCACCAGACACGTTTACAGGTTGTGTGATAGCCTGGAAGAACAGATGCTCAAAGCATACATTCCATGTACAGTATATTACGAAGCTGTCAGTTCCATAAACCACAGGTTACTCAGAGCAGAGTTGGGTTGATTTGAAATGCATCATGATTGAGAGGAAATTTTTATTATTCTGCCTTATATGCATTCACTTTGAGTGCAGCAACTTGCATTATGTGCATCACCAACTCTGTAGCGGTAGTGCATAGCCCACTCACCATGCTTTTTTTGTAGGACAATAGGGCAGCTGAAACGCTGCTTCCATCCCCTCCGTGATCAGCAGCACATGTCACTGGACCGTGTGTGGACCAGCATCACTGTGTTCCAGGAGTATGCGTGCGGCATAGGCAAGCACACGGAAGTGCAAGATGAAGTGTCTGTACATGCATATCTTCACCGGGGGGTTGCTGTTTTCACCGAGTTTAATATTTCACTGGGTGACCTTTTATGACCGTATAACTATGCAAATGTGTTTATTTCATTATGTGCTACGTCAGTCTTGTATTGGCATCCTGAGGCCTACGCAAAAGTGTGCATTGAAATATTTGCTTTTGAGCTGTTTAACGTTGCAGTACATATAGAGCATAATAACAGATGGAGCATAAACATTTCCTTTTTACTTCATTTTGGTTGCAACATCTGATTCAAGACATGTAAATAGGAGATTATACTTGAGCACTAAGCTTAATGTCTACCTGCGGTGGAGTTACAGTGTTTAGGGTGCTCGACTACTGCACCCGAAGATGAAGGATTGAATGCTGGCCACGGTGGCCACATTTCGATAGAGGCAAAAACATAGGCGCCCGTCTGCTGTGTAATGTCAGTGAATGTTAAAAGATCAGAAGTGGTCGAAATTTCCCTACCTCTCCACTACTGCATCTCTTGTAGCTTGAGTCACTGTGGGATGTTGAGCCCAATAAATGAAACCAAGCGTAACCTTAACATTGGTTACACCAAGTGTGGTAAAGTATGGTACTTAGCAGATTACAGATATGTTTTCAAGCCGTACATTTGTTATTTTATTACCTGCAATATATATTTTGTGAGAGTCTGTGCAGTAAATTGTTAAACATGCAATATGTTTTTCTGTCTTTCGAGGATTGCCATTTTGTCAAATACTTGCACGGTATCAGAGTGCAATGGCAGATGCATGTTTCTCATTCTGCGTTATCACTTGTGTCGTGTTATTTTCTTCATTTTTATGTATTTTATTGTACCACTGGCGTTCCCAGCAGGATTATTTGTCTTCTCTCCCCCCCCCCCCCTGCAATAATGCCTTCGGGCGCTGCAGGAACCTGTAATAAATAAATAAACTCTGGGAGACTTGGTGAATGTATGCAAAAGTAGAAGCCCGAGCTACCATATTGTGGTAGGTTTTCATAGCCCCAGGTTTTGTATAGATTTTCTCATTGTATGGCATACATGGCAGCAATGCTCGGACGAGCCATATGAAATAAAAATAAAATGCGAGCTACCTGCTCAAAGTGTAACGAGTAATTTTGCCATCAGCTTTCAATGATCACACCTGTATTATTGACAGTGCTTACATTGCAATTACAGTTGGGACAACTGAAGAATATCTATAGGGCCACAGAAAACTATCTTATTATTTGCAGGTGCAATATTCAACAGCATTTTGGCTAACCTTGTATTAGAATGTTTATAGCCATTTTGCAACACTGCAGTATCCAGTTTTTATGTCAACTAAACTTTTCTGCATTATACTCTTGCAAGTGCGAAATTATTAATTCCACCCTTTGAGACCAACACCTGTAACCCTTACAAACTGTTCTTTGTTATTTATCCTTTGCTACTCACTATGTAATGTGACCTGCAGAACAAATATCAGCATGGCTGGTGTGTGTGTAAGGCATCTACAACTGTCATTTTGTACTTTTTTCAAGTATATGTTGTTTTGCTTGTGTGATATTTCTTGCCAATGTGGGCCACAATTTCCTCACTTGTATGCTGTGAGAACAGTATGTGCAAATTATTTCGCTCAATGTCGTGCTGGTCACATGCTTGCATTAAATCACCTCAAGGGCTACTGACCTTGCATATCTGTATGCGGTTGCAATACCACTCAAAACCTATGCACATCCAACACCCAGAACAGGCCAGAATTATATGACTGGAAGAAAAGCACCTGGTCATTTTTGCTCATCTGCAGGGAAAAAACGGTGAGAGCAAATGCTGTAGTTGCACATGTATACCACATTACTGTCATGGTGGCAACTGCTGTAGTCATATGAACAGCTGTATTTGTCAACAATACTGTAACATGTTTGTGTTTCAGAATTTGGGGTATGGAGTACTGAGATTTTGATATACAAATCGAGTACACTTGTGGGGAAGAATGCATTAGAATATCTATTCTACAAACTGGTACAAAATTAATAAAAATGAATAAAAATAAAATTTTGCGCGTCATTTCTGCCTAACATTTGCACATGAATGAAATGTGCATAGGTGTACACCAGAACTAAAAGTACATTACAAATGTTACACAGCTTTGGACATACATTTTTCTTTCAATAATGTCCTGCATGAAACTAGTGGGAGCTGTGATATTGTGGCAGAATGCAGTAAACTTTCATATATATCAGCCTTTAAGGATCCAGAAAAAGTCGGCGGTATATAAGAAAGCATTGTTTAGTTAAGCGGCCTGAATAAATTGACAGAAACCGTCTGTACCACAGTATTTGTACCTGATATGCACTTGCGCGATTTTGTCTGCTTTTTAAATGAAAGCGTAGTAGAACGACGTTATTATCGGGGTTTGTAAAGCTCTTTACTGGGCACACCGTCGCAAAGGCCCTCTTTACAAAACGGCCCCGTCGCGTTTTGGGAATACTTCACTGCATCGCGCACGCGATCATGGTGAAGCGTGCAAGCACTCAAAGTGATTGAGAAATTAACGGTATATTTGGAATTTTTACACTAGTCACAAATGCAAATCAACTTTTCGGAAGACGGATCGATTAACAAGCATATTTCGATCGTATAGATTATAATAATATTAATAATAAGTTTATTTCCAGGTTCAACTGGAGGGTTCGCAAAGCCCCTTTAAAACGAAAACCGCACATCTTGCAGTACGTCAATACATCCCCGTTTTCAATTCAGGGGTGTTGCAGGCATGTGTTATAACTTGTGCCGCTGCTAAGCGCAAGTTTTTATTTTAGTGCTATTGCGGTCCGTTTTGTATACCGCTGGTAAATGGGTTTATAGGCAACGTTCCGAGCGACGGGCCTGTGCCAGCAGTGGGTAAGGAAACCGTGTCAAAGAAAATATGTGGTGACGGCTCCAAAAATGTGAATGTGTGAGCGTGGCAGCTAGTAAGGCGTTTTTAAAAATGTAATGATATTGACTATTGGAATGATATTGGTGAATGAGCGACCAGATAGTCTCACGTCAAAGATTTAATGCATGATTGGTGAATATTGCGTCGAGATAAAACGCACGATCCGTGAATGAGCGACCTTTAGAGTTAAAACGAAGAGATCGTAATTTCGTGAGCCTTCCAATCCGGCGTATTTTGTCTCAAGGTGATTTTAGGTCACATTTGCAGCGCACATAACCTCAATGGTAGTTGCAGTGTAAAGAGTGCTCTAAAATTGTGGGGGACAACTCTCAGCTTTTGACAGGTGTTAAATTTTAATAAATGGAACTGGTCGATTCCTATAATATGCCTCAGTAGCGATTCAACCGGCACTAACGTCAGCACAATCCTTGTCTTTGAGGACTGCGGTTAATTAAAGCTCCCTAACAGCGCTGCTACGTACAAGTCTGATATCCGCAGCCTGACTGCCCCGCCCCCTACCTCACACACCAGCACTACGCTGCTTACTCAAATGCATGTCACCGCTGCCCAGGCTTTTTGAAGTCATCACGAAAGCGTGTGGTGGAAGGGCGCGCTCCTGTAGGCATTTTATGAGAAAAAACAATTACCCAAGCAAAGACGTGGTAATTCAACAAAATGAGCCAAATGCTTGAGAAAAAATACGCGGCTTAACATTTTAATTGTCACTGCTAGAATGAACATTCTGATTTCCAATGAAGCACGCACGACGGCTACGGTTTCTGCTGCTGAAGACATGAACGTCGCGTCATATACATGCTGAGTTGGGCTCTGTTTTAGGCAGCAACGACTGCAGCACGCTTTAATGTGCGCTCTCATCATGCTCGCTAAGAAATTAGACATGCATGAAAATTCGACTTTGGAGGCGGTCTTGCTCAGCTGTTCATCACTAGAGTCCCAACTGTCCCTGGCCAACGGGCAATGGTGACAGCTTTGTCCAGTGGCCTCCCATACTAGGCAGTCCACTCATGCAAAGGGCCCTTGACCTGCACTCTTTTTTTTTTCATTAAAGGTTTTCACCCTAACCACGCCGTGACAGATTGAAAGCGCCGTCAGGTGCCACGGTGCGTTACCAAAGCAAGGACCAAGATTTCTCATGCATAGGTACCCGCTGTCCTCAAACTAGGTATCCACTGTCTCTATGTGTTGCTAAGACAGCCCTGAATAAGTCCGGCCTTGAAGAAGTCTGGTCTTACTAAAGAGTCTGTTTAAGTCTCATCTTAGCTCGGACACTATCGTGCAAGCGGGCCCTGGTTATCTGAAAGAGTGGAATAAAATTTTCGCCATTCCTTCGTAGGAATTTTAATCCTATCAGTGGTTAAGATTTGAGCCCTTCTTAGTTGTGTTGCGGAAAGCTTTGAATTAGGAAGTGCTATTAGAATCGCGGGTATGTAGGAATATTTGGAATGACATGCTTTTCCGCGAAATCAATTTATGAACCTCTGTGGCGTTTCTTTTGATAACGTTCGTGAAAATTGATTCCGTATGTCGTGATTGATAGACGCATATCAGTGCCGCCCTGCTGTACCCTACGAGTAAACATATCAGTTGAAGTTGTCATTCCGAAAGAAGCCCGGTCAGACAAGCAGTCCCTGTGTGCTTATTACTTCTGGACACAAAAAGTATACAGGAGGACGATGACTCTGCGAACAGGCTACACAAGCGCCTGTCCTTGTCATTACTCTCTCGCTGTTGTTCTCCGTCGCAGCGCTCGTAATTTGCAATCATGCACCACCTAGCTCAACTTTCCGTATTAGGCTACACAACTACCAATAAAGATTGACACTCAGAACTAGTGATACGTAGATAGAGAAGGGTGCCGGTTGGGAAGTTACATGCTATAGTATTGTAAGAAAATGCGATTTCAAGAGCACAATCTCATGGACGGTTGTTCACACAGTGTGGCATCAAAATCGGATCCACAACATATATCCACACACTATATACAAAATCATCCCGCTCCCAAAATGTCACAATTTGTACACTCCATACTCTCACCTGCCAAGGCGATTCGAAAAAAGGGATGTTGCAACAAAAAGCATCGCTGCTATCTGAAATTCCCGTCTACGGAACGCTAAAGAAAACATTCAAGATGAGCGCTTCAAAAGTGTGTTGTTTCCCATGAAGCGTCTTAATATTAAAATGCTACAAAGAAAAAAAAATTAATGACGAGTAGCGAACCGTGGCATTCATATCTGTAAGAGTGGATAAGCGTCAAACATGTAACCAGTAGGACTACGGTAAACGAGTGAGACTATGCAGCCAGCAACCAATTCAAATCTGCTTGACCTTGGACCAAGTGAGCGGCAGAGCTTTTGTTCTTTTTTTTTTTTGCCGCCACGATGCCATGGACACTTGAAGCCATTATTGTCGGGCCTTGGCGACACACAGTGTATTCCCCTTTGCGACCGAGCTGTGAAATGGAAGTTCGGAAGGAAAACTGTACAATACGCAGCTGGTAGAAAAACGCCACAACTTAACCGCCACGCAGAAAAGAACCCTCTTTGCCGGACGGTTGTGTCAACGAGCAACGGGGCTCGTCTACTGTGCCCAAAGGTGCAGGGTCGAAGTCCAGCCGCGATGACGCTTTTTAAAGCGTAGCGTTATGGAGCTCGTGTCGCAGAAAAGGCGGTGTCGTCGGCGTCGTTGGCAGTGAGCGATAAATCCCGGCATGCACTTCATAAATAAAAAGCAACTTCCAAGATGGGCTGGGTTGGAATCGAACCAGGGTCTCCGGATTGTGAGACGGAGACGCTACCACTCAGCCACGAGTTCGATGCTTGAAAGCGGTACAAAAGCGCTTCTAGAGAATGCGGTGTTGCCTTAGAAACGTGCCGTAGAACGTTATACTGCGGTGTATATTGGTAATTATGAGCATGTTACAGAAGTCGCAGTTACACGAGTAGTGAAGTACGTTTCCGCTACATTTCTTCTGCGCTCTGCGCACATGCAGAGCCATCTTGCGGCAAACACAGAAGAACCCCTACTCGCAATGTGCGGCGCTGCCCCGACACGTGGCGCGCCACTCGCCCCTGACGTTTCGCCGTGCACCCTCACGGGTTGTAGAATCAAGCATCTTTCCTTTCTTTAGATCACTATCTTCGCTCACCCGCTTCTCCCCTTCGGGCCGCGCGGGTACCGGTGCGAGGATGCCCCAATACCCTTGCGTTTAATAAACTTGAAAAGACATCTCGGGCTAGTTGGTTCATCACAGAGCAAAAACAGCGCAAACTTCACAATGAACAGAGAAGGGCAGACGAGACACAGGCGCTGACTAACAACTGAAGGTTTATTGTTCTGACACCTCGGTATATATACAGCAAGCATCAGAAACAAGAACAACAACAAGGCCTGATAGACACTCATCTCAGCCAGACATCGAGCAGGAGCACCATGATCATCCAACACCCGATAGGAAAAGCAACTCTTTATCTAGAAGGGCTATGGAGGGAATGCTTACACAGCTGTCTTTTAGGTTTGCAATTTTCGCGTGGTCTTGTCACCGCACCTGCGCAGCACGCTCGTGTTGAGCAAATCAGGTGTGCATTTACAATCTCGGAAGTGCACACCCAGATGGCCCGAGATCCGCTCTGTCACATTGTAGTTGTGCTCCAATAATCTTTTATTGAGACATCTGCCGGTTTGGCCTATGTACGCATGGCCACAAGTCAAAGGGATCGAATAAACGACGCCTTCCGCACACGAGACGAATCGGTCGCGATGGTTTGTGGTGCAGCCGATGTGTTTTCGACCCATCCCATTCACTCGCTTGCAAAGACTTGACAAGCGGTCCGGGGCCGAAAAAACAACATCTACTCCAACCCTTCTTCCTATCTTTCTCAAGTTGTGTGAAAACCCGTGCGCGTAGCGAATGACTGCGATCTTCTTATCCCTGTCTCTACTGACTGTTTCCTTAGTTTTTAACATAGCCTCCGCTACTGAGGATAATAGCGCCGGTGGATAACCAGCCTGAACTAGTCGGCGCGTCTGGTTTAAAAAGCTATCTTCCAGCTTGTGGTTGCACGATTTCATGACTGGATTGTAGAAGCAAGAATTGATGATGCTGCGCTTAACCAACTTCGAGTGCGCTGAAGTAAATGGCAGAAGGGGTTTGTTGGCGCGAGGCTCAAGGGGTGCTGGGCCTTTGAGCCTCGCGCCAACAAACCCCTTCTGCCATTTACTTCAGCGCACTCGAAGTTGGTTAAGCGCAGCATCATCAATTCTTGCTTCTACAATCCAGTCATGAAATCGTGCAACCACAAGCTGGAAGATAGCTTTTTAAACCAGACGCGCCGACTAGTTCAGGCTGGTTATCCACCGGCGCTATTATCCTCAGTAGCGGAGGCTATGTTAAAAACTAAGGAAACAGTCAGTAGAGACAGGGATAAGAAGATCGCAGTCATTCCCTACGCGCACGGGATTTCACACAACTTGAGAAAGATAGGAAGAAGGGTTGGAGTAGATGTTGTTTTTTCGGCTCCGGACCGCTTGTCAAGTCTTTGCAAGCGAGTGAATGGGATGGGTCGAAAACACATCGGCTGCACCACAAACCATCGCGACCGATTCGTCTCGTGTGCGGAAGGCGTCGTTTATTCGATCCCTTTGACCTGTGGCCATGCGTACATAGGCCAAACCAGCAGATGTCTTAATAAAAGATTATTGGAGCACAACTACAATGTGACAGAGCGGATCTCGGGCCATCTGGGTGTGCACTGCCGAGATTGTAAATGCACACCTGATTTGCTTAACACGAGCGTGCTGCGCAGGTGCGGTGACAAGACCACGCGAGAAATAATCGAGGCCGAAAAAATTGCAAACCTAAAAGACAGCTGTGTAAGCATTCCCTCCATAGCCCTTCTAGATAAAGAGTTGCTTTTCCTATCGGGTGTTGGATGATCATGGTGCTCCTGCTCGATGTCTGGCTGAGATGAGTGTCTATCAGGCCTTGTTGTTGTTCTTGTTTCTGATGCTTGCTGTATATATACCGAGGTGTCAGAACAATAAACCTTCAGTTGTTAGTCAGCGCCTGTGTCTCGTCTGCCCTTCTCTGTCCATTGTGAAGTTTGCGCTGTTTTTGCTCTGCGTTTAATAAGTTTTCTCGACGAGGTGCAATAACGCTATCGCATTCCACTCTTGAAGGCGAAGCTTAAGCGTCCTCCAAATTTTTTCGATGGAGCTGTATGGTGCGCGATATCAGTGACCGTTAAAGAACCCCGGGTGGTTGAAATTCCCGGTCCACTACGGCGCGTCTCTCATAGCGCCCACTTTGGTCAAACCAAAACGTTTGATGTGTCGCGCTTCGGCCAAATGCACAACTGCGCCGTAGCAGCGAGGTCAATGCAGCAAGTCGCACTACATGGATGCCCCTGCCAACTGCAAAATATAAAAGCAGAAATAAGATTACTGCAAATAACTACGAAGTAAATATATTATTCATGCGAAGAAATGAATTGAGCTTTCGTTTCTAGAGTAAGAAAAAACATGTCATGTATATAATGATATTTTAACTTGTTTTAGCGACCTTTTTCGGCCATTTTATCCGGTGCGTAGTTGCCCGCAGCTCGGACATTGCTCATATCGAAGCTTTTTCACCCGCGCGGTGTGTGCGTCATCGGCCCCGGTTGAACAGCAACCGTTGCTTTGGGCGCAATAAAAGATTTCTCCACCCCGGTTGACTAGTTCAACGTCGCCTTTTGCAATATCTGTCAGTATTTCGTTTTGCTAGTCGTGATTTACGGCAAGTACAAGACTGCAGAAACTAATTGCGCCTTTTCGCTCGATGCTGCGTCACCCCTCGGCTGGTAATTTTCGCCATCGCTTTTCCTGCGCCATTTCAGGGCTTGCTTCTGCCCACGCCTGCTGTATGGCCTTAATGAATCTTTGAGAACGTCCTGGTTGGCCTCCGACACCGGATCATCGCAAGGCCCTACTATTTCACAGCGTCGGCGTAGAAGGTCAGCGCATATTTTACACCCTGACGTGAGAGGGAAATAGCCGACCTGAACAGACGACGTCGCAGCTCTACACGCTCATTTTACGGCAGCAAGCAACGCTGAGGTCGAGCGGCACCGTTTCGGTAGGCAAGCTGGTGAAACTATCAATGAGTATGTTGCGTGAGCTTTCTTTTCCATCCCTGGGGGATTCGCTGCGTGCCCAATGCGCTGCATGTGTATCATCTCGGAGCTTACGGGAGCGGTTCCTTCTGGAAGGGTCGTCTCTGTCATTCGTTAGAGCTATAGTCATGGCAGCGCAGTTTGAACAGGCAACTAAACACCTGCAACAATTTTCATCTGCAGATGTTAGACGCAAATACATCCGTGAAAACATGCAGTAACAATCTTAGTTGGAATAAACATGTTGATCTCATAACGTGTAACGCTTTCCGTAAACTCTTTTTCTTGAGACGGGCATTGCGGTTGTCTACCCCATCTGTACGCCTGCTTGCTTACAAATCTATTGTTATGCCTACTTGTTTTAGCGACCTTTTTCGGCCATTTTATCCGGTGCGTAGTTGCCCGCAGCTCTGTTTGTTACAAACAGAGCTGTTTGTAACAAACATATGCTTCAATCATTTGGGACCCATTCACGCAGACTAACATGAATAAATTAGAGAAAGTTCAAAAGAGGGCGACACGATACATACATAACAATTACCGGCGTACATCAATAACACACCTTTTAATTCAAGCTGGCCTTCCGACCATAACTGAGCGAAATCGTTGTGCAAGACTTAAATTTCTGTATCAAATAATTAAAAGGCACTATAGATCAGAACTCACCGATTTGCTTGTTTTTTCGTCCGGATACGCAACCCGACAACGACACCAGCTAACTTTAACTCCTTTTCGCGTTCGAAATAACTGCTTTAAATACTCATTCCTTCCACGAACTATTTCCGATTGGAATAACCTCACTAACAATGAAGTGCTGCAGCCATCACTGACGTTGTTTCGCAACATATAACCTAGTTTATTTTTATTGTTTTTGTTATTTCACTGCTGTGTTCTATATGTTTGGTTTTATTATTAATTGTTAGGAAGAGCTTCAAATTGCACTGTAATTATTGTTTATTTTGCCTGTTTTGTTAAACTACATAGTTTGTATTCCCACCCTGCTAAAATCCCAACACTGGGATTGCAGTATCAATAAATAAATAAATAAATAAATAAATAAATAAATAAATAAATAAATAAATAAATAAATAAATAAATAAATAAATAAATAAACCGACGGCAGCTCGAAGCGTTCACGTAGATACCAGTCACATTAGTACCGCTGCTCTTCATCCCAGCATAATGCCTCATTTCGCAGCCGGAAACAAGCGTTGCCACCGTTGCGGTATCATTGGTTTCTTTGGCTCTGTTTGTAACAAACAAGACAGCGCTCCACTTCATGTAATAAAAGCCGAAATTCATCCAAGTTTCGAGCGTTCTGGACGCGTGACGACGTCAGCTCCCGTCGCAATCGATATTACCGTGGCGATTGGTCGATCGAAGATGACTTTCCTCGTGGATTCGGGCTCAACGGTTTCCATTATAGCGTATGACCTGTTAAGGCAGCATTTCCAAGGACAGGTGCTTTCTGGTCCTAAAGTTCGGCTAGTAGACCATTCAATAAATCCAATTCCAGTCCATGGTTGTTTCTTTGCACAAGTTACAAGGACTGCACAGCATGCCTTCTTTTCTGTGTCATGAAACAGGATACCTCACTTTTGGGTATTGATGCCATCAAAGCGCTAGGTCCGCAAATTGAAGGCTCGCGCTGCAGTGTCTTGAAACAACGCTAACTACTAATTCTAGAAAGGAGACCTCTGACCATACAGGCGTCAAGTAGCTCACGAACCTTCCAGCCAAATTATTTCAAGAGTTTGAAACTATATTCGAACCGGGCTTGGCCTCGCGAAAGTTTTGTGCACCGTGTCAAAACGCGATCCATAGTAAAGCCAGTTGCATCAAAAGTTAGGCGCCGTACGCTTTCATTGCGGCCAGTGGTTTCTGAGGAACTCCGTGGAGTGTAAAAGATGGACGTGATAGAGAGCGTAGAAGCATGGCTAAGAAGAAAGAGGGAGGTATTCCTCTGTGTGTAGACCTCCGACAGTCAAATAAAGCCGTCGTTGCCGGCAGCTTTCCTCTTCCTCACACAGAAGAGCTGTTGCATAGTCTAGTGAGGGTCACATTTTTCGAATCTTCACCTCGCATTTGCTTATCATCAGGTCGTGCTTCGCCTCGAGAACCGCGATGTCACTGCACCAATAACCCACGATGGCCTTTTTTGTTTTAAGAGAGTGTTTCGAACTGGCTTTCGCATCCTCTACATTTCAGAGAATAATGTCAGAAATTTTAAAGGGATGTAGCGGTGTCCTTTTCTACATCGATGATGTTATTGGATTCAGAAAGGACAGACAGGAGCACACAGCGAACCTTGCCGCAGTACTGAGGTGCAAAAAATAGGCGGGACTAAAGCTGAACCGGAAATGGGTCTTTGATACGCAGGAACTTTCATTTTTCGGCCACAGGGTAATTATCAAGAGGTATTTTCCCACTCAGAGAAAAGCTTTCCTCCACCCAGAATGCCCCGGCAACCACTGACGCAGCCGGACGTCGATCGTTTCTGGGACTGGTAGAGTACTACGCAAGGTTCCTTCCGAACTCTGCACACATTGTGGAACCAATGCGTGTTCTTCTCGGACCAGCCAATATAGTTTGGTCTAGCGAGGTTGATACCAGTTTTCCAAAGCTCAAAGCGGCACTTACGTGTACTTCGAATGTTCGATGCATCCCTTCCTGTTGTCATTTCCACTGACGCTTCTGACTGCGGGCGTGGAGCCGTTCTACGTCACGGGGACGGACATCAACTGCACACTGTCGCTTTCGCATCACGAGTGCTTTCGCTAGAAGAGAGGAAATATTCAGTTGGAGAACGCGAAGCACTCGCATGTGTTTGGGCCGCGAGCGGTGGCATGTTTACCTATGGGGATGCCATTCCACGCTGCTGGCTGACCACCAAGCCTTGCTGACATTGCTGTCAACTCAAGGGCCAGGAAGGCGTCCTTACGAATAGCACGGTGGGCAAAGCGCCTCCTACGGTAAAACTATACAGTCATGTATAGTAAGTAGTCGAAAAACCGAGTAGCGAATACACTTTAACATCTCCCCGCGTCAGCTGCGCAAGATGGAACTTTGCTAGACGAAGTGGTATCGGTTCTACAAATCCCTGCTCGCTTTACAAGAGAACAGTTTGAGCAGGCCCAGTCCAATGATAGCCTGCTTGCAACAAAGCAAGGCCTGTATTCAATCATTGTGGCCGGCACACAAATCCTTTCAGTGGTAGACAATTTGATCTTTCTTGGCGAACGGCTCGTGGTTCCCGCATCTCTTACGTCCCAGGTGAATTTCGCTGCCGACGAAGCTCATCCCGGAGGGGTGCGAACGAAAGCACGACTGCGAGAAACAGTTTGGTGGCCAGGCATGGAAAAGCAAGTCGAACTAGCGATCCAGAGGCGCAGCATGTGCCAGACCGCGGACAAAAACACCGAGGTGACGGCTACACCATTGAAACCAGTCCTGTTACCAGCAAAACCGTGGCTGAAGCTGGGAATGGACATTGTCGGCCCATTTGAGAGAGCGCCGCACGATTGCAGATATGCAATCACGCTGGTCGATTACTATTCAAACTGGCCCAAAGTACACTTCTGCAGCGAAAGCACAACCCGCACAGTAACAAACTTTTCTTGGTACCGGTGTTCGCGAGCGAAGGCTACCGGAAGAAGTTGTTTGCGACAACGGGCAACAGTTATCTTCTCGGGAGTTGGAAACTTTTCTGAAGGATCGAGATATGGGCTTGAGACATTCCTCCGTGTACTACCTGCAAACAAACGGCTAACTGGACGCTTTAACACTGTTTTTAAAAACGTAATTCAAAAAGCTACACGAGAGCAGCGTTCCTTGCGCCCGGCGGTAAACGAATACCTGGGCATGTACCGTTGCACGCCACAACTGAAAATGCCCCAGCCCTTCTTCTGCACGGACGGTTGCCAAGACCTCAACTGAATGTGCTCGGGCACCCATCGGCCACGTTCTTTTCTGGCCCTGGTTCGGAGCTCTGCCAGATACGCGAGCATGTGAAGCAAAAGCAACAGTTCAGTAAAAGATACACGGATGCTCGAAGGGCCGCAAGAAAAACCAGGATGGATGTGGGCGACCACATCCGACTCAAGAAACCCACAATTTCCTTTAATGGTGACCTGGAATTCAGCTGTCCGAGAAGTGTGATCAGCAAGACGGAACCATCATGTTTCCGCCTGGATGACGGCACCACGTGGTATGCGTCCAAGTTGTCAAAGACGCCACGAGTGTCTGCCACCCTTTACACGTGGGGTGACAGGAACTGTACAGCTACTGAAGGCCCCGGCAACAAGTGAGGGCTGTTCTCCGGAAGCGACCGCCAGGACTTCAGCTTATGCTGCAAAACAGTCAACCATAGCCACTAGCTCATCCCAGTCGACGGTGGTTCCCCTAAAACAACAGAGCAGCAACGCAGAGTACAGCGACCAAGAAGTAGGCGACGTCCAGATCGCTACGGCTACAAAGTTTAGGGTTCTACTGCTGTCAGTAAGAGCCGGTAAGATCCCTCGGAACTTTTATATGTAATTGGGAATCCAAAGGACAAACATCGAGGTGGTTTTTATTTGTTTTGTTGTTTTCTGTGTTTGTTTTTTTTTTTTCATTTTGTAAAAGCGTATAGAATACCCACGCTGTTCTTACTGTAAATAGACTCTTGCATATATGCACTAACCTACTTTTCTAATACATGCACTTTTGTTTTTGTAAGGAAGGGAGTATGATGTACATTTGGTACATGCGTATCCCTGAATAAAGAGAAGTTGATATGCCTGTTGCTCGGCTTGCTCAGCCGCTTCTCTTTCATCGGCGGCACACGCCGCTAAAACATTTCCCTTTCGTGGTCCGGATCTGCGGTCACTACCTGTCCTAAGTAGACATATTCGCTTACCACTTCAAATGCTTCGCTGTTTATTTTCAACCGCGGTTCCTATCCCATGCTGTTCACCATCTTCGCCATATTAACATTTAGGCCTATCTTTCTGCTTCTCCTGTCTAGATCGTTTGTCATTATTTGCAGTTTGTCTCCTGAGTTATTTAACAAGGCAATGTCATCAGTGAATCGCATATTACCGAGATATGCTCCTTCGACCCTGATGCCTAAC
Organism: Amblyomma maculatum; assembly: GCF_055883805.1. NCBI lineage: Eukaryota > Metazoa > Arthropoda > Arachnida > Ixodida > Ixodidae > Amblyomma > Amblyomma maculatum. The sequence goes on from NC_139344.1 coordinate 504,572,712, forward strand.
TGCTCCCTTTCCATGCCTTTGAATACACTCTCTAAGCAAGCTGTAAATAACACTTGGGAGATCATGTCTTTCTGCGTAACACCTTTCTTAATTCTTATGTTATCACTTTCTTTGTGCAGAACTATGGTTACTGTGTAACCCCTATATATATCTTCGAGTACTTTCACATATGGCTCACCTACAGCCTGATCTCGCAATGCCTGCATGACGGCTGAAGTTTCGACCAACTCAAATGCTTTCTCGCAGCCAATGAATGCTATATATAGGGGCTGGTTATATTCCGAGTACTTTTCTATCACCTGGTATATAGTGTGGCTATGATCGCATGTAGAGTACCCTTTCCAAACTCCTGCTTGATCCTTTGGTTGATTAAATCCTAAGGTTCTGATCCTATTAGCCATTACCTTGGAAGGTAATCAATAAAAGGAATAGGTAATCGCTAATAGGAAATACCTTGTACGTAAGCTGGGTTGTCTATGATTTTCATCCCTTTTCTTATGAATTAAGATAATATCAGCGTTCTTCCATGATTCCGGAACTTTTGATGTCATCAGGCGCATGCAGAGTGACCGGTTTTTCTATCACAATATTTACTCCCTCCTTCAACAAATCCTGAATCTCCCCAGTTGCTTCCGCCCTTTTCATAGCTTCTAAGGCTTTCTTAACCTCGTCCTTTTTACTGGCGTAACGCTCTTCATTACAGCCAATTTCATTCTTGTCGTGACTACTATTGTTACTGCACAGAGCCGTATAGAATTCCTCGGCTACCTTGATTATCTTGTCCATGTTATTAATGACATTGCTCGCGTCCCTCTCAGTGCATGCATGAGGTTTGCCTAATCTCCCCTTCTCTCAGGCTACGACCGTTCTTCAAGCAGGTTCAATTTTCCCCATGTTATAATTTCTGATGTCGGCCATCTTGCGCTTGTTGATTAGCTTTGATATCCCTGTCAGTTCTATATCTGGTTTTTTTGGGTTCGAGGCTTTCATACTTTAGCGTTTCTTAATCAAATCTTTCATCTCTTTCCAAAGTTTGCCGGTATCCTCTCCAACAATTCTACCGCCTACTTCTACTGCTCACTCAGTAATGATTTCTCTGAAATTAATGTTCATTGCTTTTAGACTAAGATCGGCTTCCTCGGTTAGCACTGAGTGTTCATTCTGCAGCGAGAGCCTGAATTCTACTTTTCCCTTTGCCGCTAATTCGTCGATGGACTTGTTCCTCACTAATCTGTGCCGCTCCCTCTTCAAATACAGAATAATGCGAGACCTTACGATCCTGTGGTCACTGCATCGCACCTTTCCGATGACATCTACATCCTGAATAAGGCTGGGTTAGAACATAGTATGAAATCACTTTCATTTTTAGTCTCCCCGTTAAGGCTTTTTCATGTCTACTTCCGGTTCTTCCGTTTGCTGAAGAAGGTATTCATGATTCGAAAGTTATTCCATTCAGAAAACTCCTTCCTAATCCAATGCCCATTGCGTGGTCTCCAGCTTGTTTTCTACCTACCTCGGCATTGAAGTCGCCCATCAGCACAGTATATTGTGTTTTTACTTTCCCCATTGCCAGTTTTACATCTTCATAGCTCTCTGCTGCTTGGTCATTGCAACTACATGTAGGTGCGTATGCTTGTACAACCTTCAATTTCTACCGCTTACTAAGCTAATTACGATGCCGGCTACCCTCTCATTGACGCTATAGAATTCATAGTCAGCTATATCCTTATTGACAAGGAAAACTACTCGAGTTCTCATCTCTCCGCTAAACCTCGGTAACACAGTACATGCTCACCCTTCAGTACACGTATATGCCTTATTTAGCCTCCTCACCTCGCTAAGCCCTATGATATCCCATTTCATGCCCTCTAAGAGCACTGCTGAACTAGCCTAACTAGCTAGGGCCTTGAACGTTACCAGGATCAGTTTTCCAATGGCGGCATGGTCTCGAAGCCAGAAATTCTAAGCACGCCCGCTGCGTCACATGTTTGACCGTGGTCAGTTGCTCTGCTGGTGACTAAGGACCGGGGTTTCGTGGACTAATCATGCGATGTTGTGCACGCACTGTCAGGAACAGTGTACAGCAGACCTAGAACATCTTATATGGCAATGTCCATCGTTTTCACGAGGAAGAAACAAAATTACGCATATTCCACACGACGACATCCCCACATTAGCAGGTCAGGTTATATCAAGCACCGAAATACAACACTCTATTGCTACATACGGCAGTGAGAGCGGCCTGCTTCGAGTAGTGTGAGAGAGGTCGACATAAAGTGCGAAGATCGGCCGCATGGCAAGCAACAAGCAACAGCTTGAAGAACCGTTAAGACGAAGTTACACTCATCCCTCCTAACTCCCCAAGAACCCAAACAGCGGCCGAGAGCCATCCCTTCCCTTCAATAAAGGCTTCATTCATTCATTCATGCCCTTAGTAAAATCCCTGAAGCCATGTGATTCTTATTCATGCGCTTACCGAATTTACTTGAAGGCCCTTTATGTTCAGAAATGCGTTTACATGACGTGCGACGAAAGACTCAACTAATGACCATGGTAGAAAGAATAAATGGTAGCGTAACTCCCATAGAAGCCTGCGTGTCGCCTCTGAGCGAGGCTTTAGTTTCTTCGCGCCCCCTGCGAACTGTGCGGCAAGTCAAACACGTAACGTTGGGACGTCACAAAAGCTCTTGGCGTCATAGTGATGTACCATTGGCGGGGAATTTGATTATTTCTTTCGGGCTAAAATCAAAGCCAACGATGACGGAAGCAGAACAATCTTCGGATAAGGCAGAAAAATTGACCCCGTAACTACTGATCAGCCAACTTTACTTGACATGTGTTTTACATTAACTAAATGGATCCACCATAGCATCGTTCTGGCTCCGTCGTCCTTCTTTCGTCGTGTAAACGCACCCTGTTTCTTCTGGCACGTTTCTGAACATAAAGAGCGTTCAAGTGAATTCGGATAAGAATCGCATGGAGATTTCGCTAAGGGCATGTAGAGTTGTGTGGCTTCAAAAGCCAGGCTTTATTAAACACACGATTACATATACAGAGGCGTCACGGCGGTGCAAATCTTGAATGTAGGAAGGCGACCACCCTTCATTCGTCTGTATCGGTCGTCATGTGATCCTCGTGATAACAAAATGACCTGAGCGTAGGTCTGCAAGCCAGACGCGGTAGGATTATAAAAGGCGACCAAGCAAAGTACATATCGTGTCAAAGAACAAAAAAAAAAAACGAACGGATTACTGTAAAATTACAACACCTAAGGTAAGAAATTCAAACGGGGATTGTTACTATACTTACAACTTCGCACCCTACAACTAAAATCTCGCCCATTGCGCTGTTTTATTGCGCTTTATTTGTCGCTGTGTCCAGCATTGAACATATTTATGAGAAAGGTCCTTGTAAGGCCGCGGTGGCCCTCTCTTTAATGTTTCGGCGCGCGCGCCGCAGAAAACGGCGATGGAAGGTTCCCCGAGCTACGAGAAATCGACGCGACCGATTGCGTCATCTCTGCCACCGTGCTGCGCCTCCTCGCCCTCGTTGCCATGCACAGAGTCAAGCGTACATCCCCCCGCACTGTCCCGGCCCCCCCTCCTCGCTTCGCGCGGGAGGGCTGCGCGTGTTAACCACGTTTGTTCGAGAAAGTTCGAGGCCTCTCCAGAAGGCCAGGGGGGGAAGGCATAGCTTTGGCAGCGCTAAGCTGTTTTCCGTTCCTCCCCCGCTTCTAGAAGGTTCGGCGCTGGCTATTTAAGAGCGCGCCGCGCAGTTACTGACGGTCCTGGCTTTTGTGCTGAGGCTAGTCGTTGATGGAGATAGCGTAGCAGGCAGGCCCCGACTGAGGAGTCGTTAAAAAGAGTGATGCGCTCGTATTGCCGTTAGTTATTCTTTGTCTCTTTCGTATAGTGTGTCGCCTCTCTGTCTCGTTTAACTAAGTTTTCTGTACCGCTCCGTGTTCTTGTTATAAAAAGTTAATGTTCGTTTTGTTACTACAAGTTCGTTGGCCTTCGTCTCAGTGTGTTTGCGCGTGAACTGCATGTCGCCCGTCGAATCGAGGAGCACCTAGCTTGGAGAGGTGCGGAAGATATAAAGAAGAAGAAGAAGAAGAACCTGTGTGATTTTTACTGTCCTACTGACAGAACAAACCTCTTTGTGATACCAGCTAAAGCACATTCAGCAAACGTTGGTGCGGTAATGTAACTCAGTAAGCAAAACACGCAGCAAAGGGAGCGGAAGGATTTGCGCAATGCGACTTGCGTCTTTGGGGCAATAAGATCTCACCGTTCAATTAAAGTAGACACCGTTCGTGCAGACACTTGAGCCTGGGAGACCGAGCTGGGTGATAATGCGCAGCGGCAATTAGTTGCTCAACGAGCACAGTCTTCGTCTTGCTACGACCAGTAGAACGAAATACTGACGGTTTGACCCACTTTGCACGCCTGAAAAGGCAGCAGAAAGTTGAACGTTGAACCGGGGCCGATGATGCACACACCGCGCCGGTGAAAAAGTTTCGGTCTGAGCAATGTCCGACCTTCGGGCAACTTCGCAGCGGATACTAAATGACCGAGGAAGGTCGCTAAAAAAAAGTTACAATATTATTATAAATAAAACTCTATTTTTTGTATGCGAGGAACAAAGAATGCATTCATTTCGAGCGTGAATATTATATTTAATTTCCAGTTTTTAATTTATTAAGACATCATTTTTTGTTCCTAAATATTTGCCGCACAATTCGCATGGCCCTTTGAATCGTCCATCATCGAGAGGGTGCCGCTGGCAATAGGCAGCTGCATGCGTTTTCTTCCAAGTAGCGCTACCTTTTGCATAAGCTGGTTGGGGATGCCGTAACATTTCAGTTAACGTAATACTTGACAGTAGAAATTCATGTCAAGTAAAGTTGGATGAGCAGTTACGGCGTTCCGCCTTACCTAAGCAGCCTCCGTCGTCGTTGTTTTTCACCCAAAGTAAAAAAAAAATCCAATTCTCCGACAATGGTACGCAGACTTTTGTGGTGTTTGTTTTTCCCCACAGTGAGCAGGGGTCACCAAGAAACTAAAGCCTCAGAATCGACACGCAGGAGTTTCGCTCCTTCTACAATGGCAGCAGTTCCGAACGTATGGCGTCGGCAATATATCAATGCGTATCTGTGCTATGAAACGAAAACAAGAAGCGCCATCCGAGAGACTACTATCGCGTATGTGCGTTTATCAGAGAAGGAGTGCACCCATCCACCATATATGCTTATCGTTGAAACATCTTCGCAATCTCGTTCAGATCCATTAGCTAAATGACTGTGCAACACAGTTGTCGAAAGCTCTGCCGTCATTACACTGCTTCATTTCACCGGCATTGGCCAAGGTAGTACAGCTCGACATGCGGCCAGTTGGGGCAATTTCCGTAGTTGCTGAGTGCAACTGTTTCTCTCGCATGCGAATCCATTCAACGACTTTCGCGTGTGGTAACGTTACTGAAGGCGCCAAAATGAGCGAAGATAAGCAGGAATTATTCTTTAGAATTTCATATTCCCAGTTGTCCAGTAATTGCCTACGAACCTTGAAACAGGCAAAGCAGAAAGCTGGGCTAGTTGGTGTGTCGTCCTGTCTGTTATTTGCGCTAGTCTTTTTATTAATCTTGAAACAGGCCCTTGTGCGTTCGACCAGAACGGAGGCTCTTTCTTGTGCGCATCTAAATAGTTTTTACAACGCTCTTTTTGTTGGTGCAGATCACACAGGAGCGACGCGTCTTGAACTCACTTATCGCTCGTTTTGAAGGTCATATACGCCCTTATCGGCTCCCGTCGAACAAGCCTCCCTCTTCGCCTCGGCTGACCGGAGGGTTGCTCACGCGCCGGAACAACTGCGTAGTTGTATGCAAACAAAAGGGGGTTAACATCTTCCTACCCTCGACAGTTTAACATCATAAGAGATTTTGCGCTATCTTTTGACGAATGAAATCAGCTTAACGTACAGAAAGCGGCAGTAATGCGACCTAACTATTTGCTTCGGTTACTAGTGTCTACAAACCGTGAAACTATAATTTAAAGCTGGCGGAACCGCATTGCATGGTGGCGTCACAAGAAAGCATTATGTTCTTAATAGCTGTCTGTACTACGGTACTATATAACTGAGAGGACAACAAACCAAGTTTATAAGAATTGAACAAGCCTTGAGAGCAAATGCTTCATATAGGTTCTTGGTTGTGATCTCGCCGAGAAGACTCAATGCTCACACCACTGCATGTCTAAAGCGATTCTGGAGCTCTTTCAGAAAAACAAACACTATGCTAGGGCTGTGGAAGAATAGCGAACAGAAACAGCAAGTCCACCTACTGCGCCCAACTTACAGATGCCACATGGGCAGAGGGGGCCACTTTGCGCTCTCTTGGTGCACCCTCCAAACCCGCTCCGATTAGTGTTCTAAGAGGAGCTACTGCCGCTAGAGGGGCCTTTATAATGGACTTACACGCGCCTCTCTACAGCGACCTATGATAACTGACGAAAACGCGCTAAAAGCGAAATCGAGTCAGCCTAGAGAGTGGCGATGAGAACCGGGATTGAGGCATGTCACCTGAGAGTGCCCTGGCGTCCCGATTGCGTCCGCATTGACGCCGAATGGGCGCCACGTTGGTTTCGAAGGCCGCGGGGGCTGCCTGTGCGAAGCACGGTTTCTTGCTCCGTGGCGCGAAGGTGGGCAAAGACACCTTTTCGGCTGACCAGCGACTCTCCTATGTTTTGCCGAGACATTGTTGCTTGAAGCAGCATCTGTTACACATCGATAGTTTCCTTCTGTGATTCAGTTCGGCTGGTGTCTCAGTAGATAATTGCTTAGTTGTTTTTATCTGTCATGAGTCATAACAACTGCTTAACGGCTTTTCGTTTTTTGCAGCGCAGAAACATTCGCTCCAGTGTAGCTCCTATTATATGCGATATATTTTTGTATTTAATTAACCGCCGTCTACTGCAATGAAAGGCTATGCGCAAAAAAGACGACACGAAAGACATTCAAACCAACTAGCCAAACAACAACTCATGCTCAATGGACCGTGTACTTGCACAGTCTTTACAAGGGTATCTGTCTAAAGTTTTTAGATAAGTCGAAGACTTTGTAATTCCTTTTACGGCCGGGAGGGCATTTTACATCCCTTGACAAAGTTGTTTCGCAGGTTTGACTGCTTTTAATCAACTCGGTAAAGGTATACTTTTCTTTTTCAAAAACCTTCAAACAATCAGGTGTGGCATTTTCAAGTTAAAAGATCATATTTTGCGAATACCATTTTTGCGGGGAGTAATCCGCTGGAGCCAACAAACAGTTGTTGAGCTAAATTTTCGGAACCTTCGAAGATGGTTAAAAGAACTATATCCTCGCTTTGCTTTGAATCTGCGATTCAAAACTCATACCCTCATGAAAAACAATACAGTTTAAATGACCATGTCTCCAAACTTTAACAGCAGGTTTCCCTTCCCAGAACAACTATATCACATGTTGCTGAAACGCCCCTGAAAAAACAGAAATACGCCCACCAAACAACGTCAAACCTGATTCTTTAAATCAAGAAGAGGGCTTTGTCAAGCTGGTTGATTCATGTTGATCGAAATGAAGAAACAGCTCATGCAGAATGGACGTATAGAAAGACGAGACTGGCACATGAGCGGACCAACAATCTAATGGTTTATTGCGACAACAAAGAACAATATAAAGCAAAGAAGACATTGGGCATGGGCAAAAACCAGATGTATGCGATAAGGGACAAGGCGGGCAACGTTATCACGAATATGGACAAGATAGTGAAAGTAGCCGAGGAGTTCTATACAGATCTCTACAGTAGCCAAAGTAGTCAGGACCGTAATGAGATTGGCGGTAGGGAAAAACAAGCAGACGTTCCATCAGTGACGAAGGACGAGGTCAAGAAAGCACTAGAAACTATGAAAAGGGGGAAATAAGCTGTAGAGGGTCAGATAACTACAGATTTGCTGAAGGACGGGGGGATATTGTGCTAGAAAAACTGGCCACCTTGTATACGCAGTGCCTGGCGTCATCGACGGTACCGGAACCATGGACGAATGCAAACATTACCCTCATTCATAAAAAAGGGGACTCTAAGGACCGTAAAAATTACAGACCAATCAGCTTACTGTCTGTTACGTGCAAGGTATTTACTAAGGTTATTGCTAATAGATACAGGACAACCTTAGCCTGCAATCAAGCAAAGGATCAAGCAGGGTTTCGGAAACGGTACTCTATAATCGATCATATCCATACCATCAATCAGGTGATAGAAAAATGCTCGGAGTATAACCAGCCCTTATACATAGCATTCATTGATTACGAAAAAGCATTTGACTCAGTTGAAACCTCGGCCGTGATGCAGGCATTGCGAAATCAGGGGGTAGACGAGCCGTACGTGAAAGTGCTGGAAGATATATATATAGTGGCTGCACAGCTACCATAGTTCTGCATAAAGAAAGTAACAAAGTTCCCATAAAGAAAGGTGTTAGGCAAGGAGACACGACCTCCCCAGTACTATTCACAACTTGCTTAGAGGAAGTATTCAGAGACTTGGAATGGGAGCAGTTAGGGATAAGTGTAGATGGAGAATACCTCAGTAATCTGCGATTTGCTGATGACATTTCCTTGCTAAGCAACTCGGGGGATGAACTGCAAATGATGATTGAAGACCTAGACAGGAAAAGTAGAAAGGTAGGCTTGAAAATCAATATGCAGAAGACTAAGGTAATGTTCAACAGCCTCGGCAAGGAACATCAGTTTACATTAGGTAGCGAAGTACTGGAAGTAGTAGGCGAATATGTCTATTTAGGACAGGTAGTAATCGCACATCCGGACCATGAAAAGGACATAAAAAGAAGAATAAGATTGGGATGGAGCGCATTTGGCAAGCACTCGCAGATTATGACTAGCAACTTACCGGTATCGCTCAAGCGGAAATTATACAACAGTTGGATCTTACATGTACTCACCTATGGGGCTGAAACGTGGAGGCTAACCAAGAGAGTTCCACTTAAGTTGAGGACAACCCAGAGAGCTATGGAACGAAAAATGGCAGGGGTAACATTAAGAGATGGAGAAGCGCTATACAAGCAGTAAAAACAAGGCCTGGGGCCGATTGTGGCACCGATCATCAGCTTCTTGTTGCCAAATTTAAGCTTCGATTGACGAAAACGCAGAAAACTAGAAGGCCTTTCAGGTATGATCTGGATCAAATTCCATCAAAATATGCTGTTGAAGTGAGGAATCTATTTCAAGAATTAGATCTAGAAGACAGAGAGCCTGAAGAGATGTGGACTGAGGTGCGTGATATAATACAAGAAGTTGCTACTAAGGTATTTCCAAAGCAAAAGAAATGCAAGAAAGCAAACTGGTTATCGGAAGAGGCTTTGCAAATAGCTGAGGAAAGGAGGATGGCAAAAGTTATGGGTGAAAAAGAAAGATACAAGGCTCTCAATGCGGATTTTCAGAAAATCGCAAGAAGTGATAAGAATGCGTTCCTGAAAATATAGTGCCAAGCAGTTGAGGACAACAGCCAATTGAGGAACAAAAGAGCTCTGTATAAGGCAATCGAAGATATCAAAGAAAGCTTCAGTGCTTAGCTGGGCGTGATAAAGGACAAAGGAGGCAGAGACCTCACTGAAGCCACAGATATAAAAAACGGGTGGCAGGAATACACACAAGAACTGTACAAGAAGCACCCGTATGTGCAAACCCAACATAAGACAGTTGTGATTACTGATCGCGAGCCGGGAATCCTGGAGAATGAAGTTGAATGGGCCTTAGCCAGCCTTGCTTAGAACAAAGCTAGCGGAATTGATGGCATTCCAACTGAGTTGCTTCAAACCCTCAACCATGACGACGCTGTTAACATTCTGTATACATTATGTCAGCAAATTTGGACAACCCTGCAGTGGCCACAGGATTGGAGGAGGTCATTTTGCATCCCTATTCCAAATAAAGGCAGTGCCAAAGATTGTTCCAGCTACCGCATGATCGCGCTTATTTCGCATGCTAGCAAGGTGATGTTGAAAACCCTCCTAGGTAGGCTGCAGCAGTATGTGGATCGGGAGCTTCCGGACGTGCAAGCTGGGTTTCGCAAGGGCAGAGGAACTAGAGACCAGATTGCCAACCTTCGCTGGATCATGGAAAAAGCAAGAGATTTCCAAAAACCCCTCTACTTCTGCTTTATTGATTATGCGAAAGCGTTTGATTGCGTAGATCACAGCAGATTGTGGCAAGCTCTCCAAGCGCGAAAAACTAGAACCAAGAGTAGAAGGACACAACACTTGGTCACAACTCTTGGTCGTCGTTTTTCGCGCTACCTTCAAAATGAACCAGATTCAACTCGCCCAACTTTCAACCTTACTAATATCTCCTCAGGAACCTGTGTGCAGGGCAAGAGGCCACAGTCAGAACTGGGCATGGTCTTACTGATTGGTTTCCGATTGAGAAAGGAGTGAGACAAGGCTGCATACTGTCGCCCTCCCTATTTAACCTATATGCTGAGTGCATCATGAGGAAGGCCGGTCTGGCCGAGTCTTCAGCTGGAGTGAAGATTGCTGGGAAACGTATCAAACACCTTAGATATGCGGATGATACCACTTTATAGGCAGAAAGTGAAGTGCAACTCAAGAGACTTCTGATGCGCGTACAAGAAGAGAGTGAGAAGTTTGGGCTTAAACTGAACATTAAAAAGACAAAGATCATGGCGAGAATTGGGCCTGAAACATGAGAATTGGAAACATGAGGAAACATGAGTGTTTCCTCATGTTTCCTCGTTGCTTATGTTTGTTTAATGACGATCACGTTTTGTTTATAAAATGACTTCAGTTTCATCCATTAAAACCAGTTGTTAGTTCGCGCTCCGTGGTGTTTGTCTTTTCTGTCGTTCAATGTGTTAGCGCGGTGAAACCAACAAAGATCATGGCGTCTTGCCCCATCAAGTCCTGGAGCATGGAGGGACAAGAAGTGAAAGCTGTGACAGATTTTCTCTTCTTGGGCTCGAAGATAACCCCGGAAGGAGACTGCAGCCATGAAATTAGGAGACGCCTACTTCTGGGAAAGAGAGCCATGGCTAGCCTTGACCGCCTAGTAAAGAGCAGAGACATTAGTCTGCCAACCAAGATCCGTATAACTCGTGCTATGGTATTTCCAGTTGTGATGTATGGATGCGAGAGTTGTACTGTGAAAAAGGCTGACCGCTTAAGGATTGACGCGTTTGAATTGTGGTGCTGGCGGAGAATCTTGAGAGTTCCTTGGACGGCCAGAAGATCAAATCAGTCGATATAGTCGACCATAAACCCTGACTGCTCATTGGAGGATCAAATTCTAAAGTTAAAGCTCAGGTACTTTGGTCACCTGATGAGAAGAGAGGAGTCGCTGGAGAAGGATCTGATGTTGGGAAAGGTTGAGGGTCACCGGAGAAGGGGTAGGCAGCGAACGCGATGGTTAGATGGCATCCTCGAGGCACTGCAGATAAAGTTATGTGATGTTAGGAAGATAGTGAGAGACGGGGAGCGTGGCGTGGCATGGTCCATATGGTCACGAAGAGTTGGCCACGACTGAACGACTGAACTGAACTGAGTGGAAATTAAGAAGAAGAAATGGACATGGGCGGGACATGTAGTGCGAAGAGAGGATAACCGATGGTCGCTGAGGGTAACAAACTGGATTACAAGGGAAGGAAAGCGTAGCAGAGGGCGGCAGAAAGTTAGGTGGGCGGATGAGATTAAGACGTTCGCAGGGGTCAAGTGGATGCAGCTAACACAGAACCGAGATAAGTGGAGAAATATGGGAGAGGCCTTCGCCCTATAGTGGGTATAGTCAGGCTGATGATGATGATAAAGCAAAGAGCCAAAGCACATAGAAAAAATCAATTGCGACACAATCATGGTCCTGCGATACACACAGTAACTATCAAAACAGTCCCCGTTTGAGATAGGTAAGCTCTTGTGAGAATAGAGCAACGGACAGTTGGCTAACACATGTGTCACCAAATTCGTGAATATGAAAAGCCTCAGATATGAGGCGTGAAGTCAGATCTTTATATTTGGCGATGATTGTGGTCTGGTGCCCCTTCATGGATCACTGCTTTGTCGTGGCGGAGGGGCTTGCGAAACTCGATGAAGTCATGAGCTCTGCTGTGTAGGGCCACTCAAGATAGACAGGTCACGGCAGAGAGTTCTGACAAAATGTGATTCACTGGAGAAGGCAATGGCAACCCACTCTAGTATTTCCTGCCAAGAAAACCCTAAGGCCAGTCACAATAGCATTAATGATATGGCACTGGACAATGAGCCCCCCAGGTTTATAGGTGGTCCACATGTTACTGGGGATGATCAAAGGGCGATTCCTAGTAGCTCCAAGACGAACAAAGCGGCTAGGCTAAGGCCAAAAGGACGATCATTTGTGGATGTGTTGGGATGCGACCATAAAGTCCCATGTTGCAAGGAGATATATCACATAGCAACATGGAATGTAAGATCTGTGACGCAAGGGAAACTCGATGTTGTCAAGTGAGAGATGGACAGATTGAACATTCATATCTTCGCTATCAGCGAGTTCAGGTGGACTGGAATGGGAGAATTTAATTGCGGCGACCATTATGTCTTTAAATGCGGGCACAAATCCAGGAGAAGGAATGGGGTCGCTCTCATAGTAAACAGAAGAATGGGCAAAGCAGCGCTAGGGTACAACCCCAAAAACGACCGAATGATTTCACTTCGGATTTAAGGTCACCCTTTCAACATAACAGGTATCCACGTCTATGCACCAACCACTACTGCTGAAGAAGCTGACGTTGACAGATTGTATGCTGACCTGCAATGCCTTTTAGACTGCACTCCATCATCAGACGTCCTTCTTCTCATAGGAGACTGGAATGCTAAGGTGGGGAGTGAAGAAATGTCCGGAATTACAGGTAAATTTGGTCTTCGTGAGCCAAATGAAGCTGAGCAGAGGCTAGTAGAGTTTTGTCAAGAAAACAACCTGACCACAGCGAATACTCATTTTAAACAGCTGAGGAGGCGCCTGTACACATGGCCTTCAGCGGAAGGTCTGTACAGGAATCAGATTGATTATATTCTTTGCCGGCAGAGATGGAGAAGCGCTATACAAGCAGTAAACACAAAAACTGGGGCCGATTGTGGCACCGATGATCACCTTTTTGTTGCGAAATTTAAGCTTCGATTGGGGAAAACGCAGAAAACTAGAAGGCCTTTCAGGTATGATCTGGATCAAATTCCAACAGAATATGCTGTGGAAGTGAGGAATCGATTTCAGGAATTAGATCTAGAAGACAGAGAGCCTGAAGAGATGTGGACTCATGTTCGTGATATAATACAAGAAGTTGCTACTAAGGTAGTTCCATAGCAAAAGAAATGCAAGAAAGTAAACTGCTTATCTGAAGAGGCTTTGCAAATAGCTGAGGAAAGGAGGATGGCAAATGTTATGGGAGAAAGAGAAAGATACAAGGTTCTCAATGCGGATGTTCAGAAAATAGCAAGGAGAGATAAGAATGCCTTCCTGAACATACAGAAGCAGTTGAGGACAACAGCCAATTGAGGAACAAAAGAGCTCTGTATAAGACAATCGAAGATATCAAAGGAAGCTTCAGTGCTTAGCTGGGCGTGATAAAGGACAAACGAGGCAGAGACCTCACTGAAGCCACAGATATAAAAAACGGGTGGCAGGAACACACACAAGAACTGTACAAGAAGCACCCGTATGTGCAAACCCAACATAAGACGGTTGTGATTACTGATCGCGAGCCGGGAATCCTGGAGAGTGAAGTTGAATGGGCCTTAGCCAGCCTTGCTAAGAACAAAGCTAGAGAGAGGAATTGATGGCATTCCGGCTGAGTTGCTTCAAAACCTCAACCATGACGACGCTGTTAACGTTCTGTATACATTATGTCCGCAAATTTGGACAACCATGCAGTGGCCACAGGATTGCAGGAGGTCAGTTTACATCCCCATTCCAAAGAAAGGCAGTGCCAAAGATTGTTCTAACTACTGCACGATCGCGCTTATTTCGCATGCTAGCAAGGTCATATTTAAACTCCTCCAAGGTAACCTGCAGCAGTAAGTGGATCGGGAGCTTCCGTACGTGCAAGCTGGGTTTTGCAAGGGCAGAGGAACTAGAGACCAGATTGCCAAGCTTCGCTGGATCATCGAGAAAGCAAGAGAGTTCCAGAAACCCATCTATGTCTGCTTTATTGGTTATGCGAAAGCCTTCGACTGCGTAGATCACAGCAGATTGTGGCAAGCTCTCCAAGAGATGAGAGTTCCAATTCACCTCAATTGTCTCCTCACGAACCTGTATGAAGGGCAAGAGGCCGCCGTCAGAACTGGGCATGGTCTTACTGATTGTTTTCCGATTGAGAAAGGAATGAGACAAGGCTGCATACTATCGCCCTGTCTATTTAACCTATAGGCAGAGTGCATCATGAGGAAGGCCGGTCTGGACAAGTCTTCAGGTGGAGTGAAGATTGCTGTAAAACGTATCAACAACCTCAGATATGCGGGTGATACCACTTTAATGGCAGAAAGTGAAATGGAACTCAAGAGACTTCTGATGCACGTACAAGAAGAGAGTGAGAAGTTTGGGTTTAAACTGAACATTAAAAAGACAAAGATCATGGCGTGTTGCCCCATCAAGTACTGGAGCATCAACGGACAAGAAGTGGAAACTGTGACAGAGTTTCTCCTCTTGGGCTCCAAGTTTACCCCGGAAGGAGACTGCAGCCATGTATTAGGAGACGCCTGCTTCTGGGAAAGAGAGCGATGGCTAGCCTTGACCGCCTAGTAAAGAGCAGAGATATTAGACTGCTAACCAAGATCCGTATACCTCGTGGTATGGTCTGTCCAGTTGTGATGTATGGATGCGAGAGTTGGACTGTGAAAAAGGCTGACCGCCGAAGAATTGACGCGTTTGAATTGTGGTGCTGGCGGAGAATCTTGAGAGTTCCTTGGACGGCCAGAAGATGAAATCAGTCGATATTGTCGACCATAAACCCTAACTGCTCATTGGAGGGCCAAATTCTAAAGTTAAAGCTCAGCTACTTTCGTCATCTGGTGAGAAGAGAGGAGTCGCTTGAGAAAGATTTGATGTTCGGAAAGGTTGAGGGTCACCGGAGAAGGGGTAGGCAGCGAAGGCGATGGTTAGATGGCATCCTCGAGACCCTGCAGATAAAGTTATGTGATGTTAGGAAGATAGTGAAAGACCGGAAAGCGTGGTGTGATATGGTACTTAGGGTCACGATGAGTCGGACACGACTGAACTACTGAACTGAACTCAACTGAACTGTGGTCGGGTGCAAAAACGCCTTACAGTCCTTGCAATCGGTGGAATGGATGACTATGTTATCTTGGCATGACTGGTTTTCTGTGTCTTTGGAGTGTTCGCATAATCGATCATAACGCACCGTCCAGTTTCCCCGATGTAAAATCGGCCGCAGGAGAGCGGAATCTTGTAAACAACACCACTACAACAGTTCACAAATTTTTTTCGGTGTGTCTTCTCACATGCCTTCTTTCTAATTACTTGATTGACTTTCCTGCACAACCCTCCTAACTTATTCCTCCAGGAAAAATAAGCTTCAGGCCGGCTTTGCTGAGAATCTTTTTTAGGTTGTGCTAAACTTTATGCACATACGGTATGCACGCCATGTTTTTGTTATTTGAATCGCGTGAAACCATCTGAATCCTGCTTTCTGATAGTATTGATTCTGCTACGCTTGAAAGGATCTTTGTCGGGTAGCCTCGTTGTGCCCGAGCGGTGGTTCGTGATCGAAGCTGCGAGGAGCTGGGCCTTCCGTGCGCTGCCTGCGGCTTCGAGGAAGAGACTCAATGCTCGACCATCTCCATTTATTTCTGGAGACTGCCCTAAACAACTGTAGAATAATGAGGGCGCGTAGCCCGTTTAAAGAGAGAGAGTGAAATAGAGTA
The DNA here is from genome assembly GCF_055883805.1 of Amblyomma maculatum. Taxonomy (NCBI): domain Eukaryota; kingdom Metazoa; phylum Arthropoda; class Arachnida; order Ixodida; family Ixodidae; genus Amblyomma; species Amblyomma maculatum. The sequence continues at coordinate 504,588,670 of NC_139344.1, forward strand.
ACAAAAAAGTACAAAAAACATAGGCACAGCTGCCTCCAAAGTTCCGACATAGTCGCCGTTTGTCTTTCGGCGAACTGTCACTGTAACGCCGATACAGGCACACAGCAGTTCGCATGAAACGGAGCGGTCGTGCCAAAAGCTTCAAAGGGACCGCGAAGAACGCGCAGCCCTGCGGGCGGTCATCCCTGCTCGGCCACCGGAAACATAATTCTTCGTGCTCCCACTTTTCCTCCAGCGCGGCGCGGGTCCCCGCGGTCCTCCATGTCCGCGAGCATCGTGGGCCGCTGCGCGGTCCCTCCTTCCCGTTGTGGCGGCGTCGACCGCCTTGCTGAAAACCAGGGGAGTCGTCCCGATCACCACCCCTCCCCCACCTGGAACTCGCTCGCGGAAGGATGCGGTCGGCACCGTCTCCTGAAGAGGCCACGTTGTAGCTAGGGATTGGCTCAGGTGTCCCCGTCTTGAACCAGAGTTTTGCTTCTCCACGATTATTTTGCTGACACTGTTGAGTGGCTGCAGCAACTTCAAGTACTCGCAAGAAAATAACCGGCAAGTGTCAAACTCTCTCCCGAGACCCACCAGGCTCTTTTGGCTAAACAAAAATATAAGGTGACAGGCGATAGGGAAAACCCTGCCCCGTCCACACTGATCTTGGACTCAGTCTTCGCACGTACAAGACACGCACGCAAAACAAAATATATCTATATATATATATATATATATATATATATATATATATATATATATATATATATATATATATATATATATATATATTTATAAATAGACGTACTTGGTTGCTAGAGGTTACATACAAGTGAAAAATTGCTTCATACTGTTTCCAAGTTTATTTGTGGTCGACGTTTCGGCAGGAGCCCTGCCTTTCTATATATATATATATATATATATATATATATATATATATATATATATATATATATACCGGGTGTCCCAGCTAACTTGAACCAAGGGTTACAAAATATATTTGAGGTAGGTCAGTGACACCAATTGCATATAACTGCCAGCCCATTTGCGCACTACAGGCATTTTTTTGTTTTGCAATTACTTAATTAGCTAATTATGTTAATTTCTCTAAGTTATTAAATATCGACTTTAGACCAAAAATGTGAATTGGAAAGTTGTAGAGCACCTTCAGAAACCCCCATTCCATTAATTACGGTAAAGAAATGCTCACGTGTATCTTTTTTTTCCGGGCTCAGAAGAAAGCCCGCGAAATACAAATAATACCACGTGACTAGCGCATTTGTGCGCCGCGATTGTGGTGCTCTCAGTCGTGGTTTGAGCGAACGAAATCAGCTGCGGCCGTGACCCGATGGTCCCGTTGCAGCGGCAGGCAGAAATGTTGGCGATGGTTCGAGCGAGCTCGAGCTCGCCCGTCGCCACCGCGATTTTGGCCAGACCTGCGCACCGCAGCAGCCTACATCACGACAGGTGGATGACGATAAAGAACCGGCAAATGAAGGTGCAGCGCTAATTTTAGTCGAGTCACATAATGTCATCTCGCCCCTTTACCCAAGCATATATGCGCAGATACAGTGGCTGATACCTTATCGCTCATCCGTTCGCTGATAGGAGAGAAGGAGGCCTCGTTAGAATCTCGGTGGTGTCGGCGGGCCGCTCTCGCTGCTACTGCACCATCACGTGGGACGGCTGTCTAAACCGGGCAAAGAAGCCATCGCAGGCATATCGGCCTGCCGCTTTAACGGAGCCAAGAAGACACAGCTGCCGCTAATTTCGTTCGCTCAAACCACGACTGAGAGCACCACAATCGCGGCGCACAAATGCACTAGTCACGTGGTATTATTTGTATTTCGCGGGCTTTCTTCTGAGCCCGGAAAAAAAAGATACACGTGAGACATTCTTTATCGCAAATAATGAAATGGGGGTTTCTGAAGGTGCTCTGCAACTTTCCAATTAACATTTTTGGTCTAAAGTTGATATTTAATAACTTAGAGAAATTAACATAATTAGCTAATTAAGTAATTGCAAAACAAAAAATTGCCTGTAGTGCGCAAATAGGCTGGCAGTTGTATGCAATTGGTTTCACTGACCTACCTCAGATATATTATTTTGTAACCCTTGGTTCAAGTTAGCTGGGACACCCGGTATATATATATATATATATATATATATATATATATATATATATATATATATATATATATATATATATATATGAAGGCAGGGCTTTGTCCCGGCTGCAGCATGTGTCCCGGGTTCCCCTTCCCGTTTTTTACCCCAGCATGTTCACTCAAGCCTCACCAAACGTAGCCCTCTGCTCAAAAAGAGCGACTTAAGCCATCGGAGTTTGTGTTCTTGCTGCCTTTTTTGTATCGCATCTGGAAAGAGAATTGCTGCAACCTAGGCGCCAGTGAAGGAGACGCCCGTTTTTGTCCGACATAGGTTTCCACCATGTTAATGGGCAGTGTTCTGTTTTTAATATGAACCTCGATCTGGAGACATAGCAAGCAAGTTTTTAGATCGCCCACACCAGACAGGCGCATTCCTTTTCGGAAGCGCTGTAGCTTCCTCTCTGGTAGTGAGCGTTCGACTGACATAGAGGACTGGGTGTTCATGTTCCTCGTCATCTTTCTGACCCAATACAGCGTCCACGCCTCTGTTGATTGCGTCGCATTGTATGATAAATTATTTAGAGTAGGCGGGGGACCTTAGAACGGGACCACTAAGAAGCGTTTGCTTTAGTGATTCAAACGCATTCTCTTTAGCGCTGTCCCAAACGATGCGCTCTGGCTTGCCCTTACGCAGAGCGTCGGTCAGAGGACTCGCGAGTTGCGAGTAATGATCTATCCGACATGCCCTAAGAATGCCCTGACCGCTGTCTGTGGATGGTCGTGGATAGGAAGATATGGCCAGCAATTTGATCTCGGAAGGCCGGCGAAGGCCATTTCCGACCACATGACTCAGCTTACTTCCTGAAGAGCGTTTGAAATCATCTTTTCTAGCGCCCAAGTTTCCGCCTTATTCTGAAGACATTTCTCAGGCTGTACTGTCAGTCCGGCCTCGTGCAAAACAACTTCTCTCAAGTGCTGCAGGGGTTCATCCCAACTGTCCGAAAATATTGCCACGTCGTCGAGGGAGGGAACTGCAAAGCTATCCATGCCGCGTAACACCTTGCTCATCAAGCTTGAGAAACAGAATTGTGCATTTTCAGTCCAAAACTCAGAACAGTGGGAGCAAACATGCCAAAAGGCGTAATAAATGCCGCGAACCGCTAAGCTCTCCCCGTCAGAGACACCTGCCAGTAACCTCTACAAGGTCGAGAGTTGAAATGCACTTTGCAGCACTAACCTTTTCGATCCTCTCCAGTATTTGGGATTGGAAAAATCTGATCTTTGGTGACTGCGTTCAATTTTTTGTAATCCACGCAGGGTCGCGGATCTTTCCCTGGCGCTTCGACAATGATCATAAGCGAGCTATTATCGCTCTCCTTAATCACGCCTAGCTCTAACATCTTTTCCACCTCTCGTTAGAGGATATTCCTGTGGCGACATTCAGTAAGGCTTTGAGTTGACCGTGTCAGTTAGCGCGATGTCTTGGGTGACCAGATTTGTTCTTCCTGGTCGCCTCGAGAAGAAATCCCTCAGCGATCACTTTACGGAGGCTTTTTGTCTTTTCTGGGTCAATACAATTGGGCTGGACGGCGAGTTGCTCAATCTCAGCTGCCGTGTAATCACGCATTTTTTTTTTTCAACGCTTGGAATTTCCAAGCTGAACGCCTCTGGCATGTGTGAGGTTTTCAATTGACTGCCTTTCAGAATAGGGCTTCAAAAGATTCACGTGATAGATTTTGCAAATATTTTGTTTGCCCGGCATACGCACCACGTAATTTCTCGCCGACATCTTCTGCAAAACAACAGTAGGACCGTCCTACTGAATCTCGAGTTTGTTGGCCTTCGACGGTCGCAGGACCACCACCTTATCATTCGAATTGAATGACCGTTCTTTAGCACTGCGGTCGTAATAAACCTTAGACATGTCTCTGTTCTCCGTCATTTGCGCTTCGGCTAATTGGCCTGCCCTGTCTAGCCTTTCCAAAAGCTTTAAGATGTACTCCACGACTGTGGAATACTCTCCTCGGCCCTCCCAAATCTCTCTCAAAAGGAGCAAAATAGATCGAAGATTCCTCCCGTACACCAGTTCACCAGTTGTTAACCCCGTCGACTCGTGGCGCACCGTCCTGGGCGCGAACAACGTGGCCGATAGGCAAGCGTCCCATTTCTTCTTGTGCTCGTAGCAGAGCGCTCGGATCACTCTTCAAAGTAGAACGACATAGCTCAACACTGTTAGATTGCGGGTGCGATATGAAACTGTGGACCAGTTTAACTTCCATCTTTCTAGGAGTGTTGTGGTTAGAGCACTGGTAAACACACTACCGTTGTCACTCTGTATTTCCGAGGGGAAACCCACTCGTGAAAATACAGAAAGGAGCCCGTCCAAGACCTCTGTAGAGCTCAGCTCTTTAAGTGGACTGCTTTCGGAAATTTTATCGCAGGGCGAAGCAGTGTGAGCAGGTACTTATAACCTTGCTTCGTGGCTGGAAGTGGTCCGACAACGTCAATCACCAAGAGCTTGAAAGGTTCTGTGATTATCGGAATCAGCGTTAGCATGGGCGTTAGCGAGGCAGGCAAGTGCTCCTTCCCGCTTCTGCCCGCATCGGTGTCTTGCGATGCGAATGTGGGCCTAAAGCAAATAGAAGACGGGCTACTCCGATTGGGGCTGCCCACGCAAAAGCCGAATAGGTCCCGCATGGTTTGCGGCCGGGCTGGAAAGCGAGCACACCCCCACGCTGCCCACACTGGTATTTCGTGGGGTACTCGCAGAAAAATGCAACATATATTCGTACTGCATGCGGTAAAAATGAGATTAACCCAATTGGTGCAGCCCATGAAAGGCCACAGTGGGCCCCAAATTGGCTATAGGTAGGCTTACCGCTCTGAAACGCCTCCACCCTATCTTTAAGGCACCATTTTATTTATGTAAATCATGTTATACCGGCCACTAATTGTCTCTTCTGGAGGTTTCACATAACTGTCCTAAGCATATCTATGCCATGAATAAAGACTATCTATAACAACTGTCCCTAAGCATATCTATGCCATGAATAAAGACTATTTTTACTCTAAAACCTACGTTAATTATGCAGTATAGGCAGAAAATATCCAACAGTAACTATTCCGCTTTACGAGTATGTACTGAACGACCTCCAAATGTTCCTGCGGCATTCTACACGCACCACCGAAATAAATATTTAGACCAACATGTTTGGGGTGATGTGGGCCAGCCCACATTATTGTAGTGTTGGGAATAAATTTCTCTCATGTTACTGAGTGTCGCATACAAGCAAAAAAATACTGCTTAATGTTTCACACTTGATGATTATTGGAACTTGGGCAGCCCGAAAATGCCAGATTCAACCCATAACGGCAGCACGTGGGTCAGCCCAAAACGGACTGGGTTTCGCAAATCCCGCGCCTGTACAATTCAGTTACTGGAAGGATTATTCGACTTAAAAATGAAACCCTTAATCAATTGGATGGCACTGCCTGCACAAACGTGGGACCCAATAATGATTCTGGTGTGCTGCCAACAATGCAAACACGGGGGCCAGTTGGTTCCAGTATTCCACAGAGCGCCGCCAACATTCGTCTATCTGGGCTAAATGCGGGCAACCCTATACGGGCTGCCCACATGGATACAGATTGGAATCGATCGCGGAAAAATTGTGCAGCCCACGCGGGGTCCCTCTGGGTACGTATTGCAAATCCCGCGTGGGGCCCGTATGGGCTGCCCTCACGGGCCCAACGCGGGACCACACGTCATAGCACACTTTGTGCTACTTGGGGGCCGCTGATAAGGCGGCATTCCAACCAGCATTCGTAAGCCAATGCTGAACATTCACCGTGATCGGCGGCCATGCGTGAACTGACCGTGAGCGGCGGTCAGTTCATTAGCGTCGACGACCATAGTGTTGATGTTTCTCGGGCCATTGGCGCACACAAAATCAGTAGCTTTACAGTAGCTTTCACAAAAATGTTCAGTCACAATTCCACCAAACCTGCAAAAGCAGCAATTGACACGTGAAAGCTATCGCTTCCGCAGTGCCGGCTCCACACCCCACAGAGCCTGTGTGTGTCCCCAGTTTTTTTTTGGAGTCAGCTAATAAGGCGGCATTTCAACCAGCGTTTGTAAGCCGGTGCTGAACATTCACCGTGATCGGCGGCCATGCGTGTTAGTTAATCAGCGTCGCCGACGGTTATGGTGATGTTTCCCGGACCACTGGCGCACACAGGGTTTCGTTCTATGCAACATCACGTGACATAATTTTTTGTCTAAGAATCCGCTTTCTTCCTAATAAAAAATTAGTTGCGAGTCAGCGCTCGTCTGTTGTGCGTCTCTTCTTGTGTTTCGTCTTTTCGCGCTGTTCCACCCACTATGCAATTGTACCAACTCGCCCAACTGTCCATCCTACTGCAGGTATGTGTAGTGTTGTGCCGTGTTTTGTTACTTCTTTTCATGCTCCATCTGCCAATTCGTTACCTATTATCCCAATGTGAGCTTTTACAAAGTGTAATGTTATGTTATGGTTTTCTGATGCTTGATGGTAAAGGGTTTTAATGTTGTTCATGAGAGGATTTATGTTGCATAGATTTTTAGTCCTCGTAGAGTAGATAGGCTGTCTGTTAGTATAGCGATTTTGTTGTGTTGAGAGTTTGGGACGAACTGGAGTGCTTGTGTTATGACCGTGGCTTCGGCTTCAACGTTTGATGAATCATTTGGTAATTTGAATTTTTTTCCCTCGAATAATTGGTGATGTGAGTTTAAAATAATAATCGCTGCACCTGTGCCAGTTGCGGATTCCGAACCGTCGATGTATATGTATAGGCCTGAATTTGTAATTTCTTTACTATAATTTATGGTATTAATTTGGCTGGGTGTATTTGAGGTCGGTTTTAGTGGTAATGTTATCCGAGTTGAAGGTGCGTTAATTTGTGTTATACGATGTTTTGTTGTGTAGTATGTTGAATAGTGTATTCTCCCTTTCGATAGTTAGATGTAATGGAGGAATGTTGGCTAGAATTGAAAGAGCGATGTTTGAGGATGTTGTAAAGGCCTTTGTTATTTTAAAGAGGGGGGTTCTTTGGGTCGATTGAAGTTTTCTTAACATTACAGAGCCAGGTGTATACCAAATTGGGGAGGAGTCGATTATTAATTTTTCTGTTGCCCTTATGTAGATGTCTCGTAAGTGTTTAGGTGTCATATGCCCCATGAGTGTCCAGTGAATCTTGATATGTTTGTTGTGATTGCGGATACTTTTTCTTGTGTGTCCTTTAAGTGTGGGAGGAATGAGAGTTTTGAACCGAATGTTATGCCTATTATCTTTAAGGTGGCTTTGTAGCTTAGGTTTTGATTTGAGAATTTAATTTTAAGGGGCCTTGATTGATATTTGTTGCCAATGATAAGGCATTTGCTTTTATGGGGACTGTATTCTATTTGTTTTGAAAAGGCACATTGCTGAATGGTGTTTAGGATGGAGGCGGAGCGTTCATTAAGTAATTTACGTGATTGTCCATGTATAGTGATTGTTAAGGCGTCAGCAAATGCTTGGATTTGTGTGTGTTCTGGGAGAGTGTTGAGGAGATCAGTGATTGTTATGTTCCAGAGCAGTGGGCTTAATGGTGATCCTTGTGGAAGGCTGTGTGTGACTGTTGTTTTCTCCGTGTGGTATGAGATGGCTCTGTTTGTTAATGTCTGCTGTTAATTGAGTGAGGTTTTGAGGACAGTTGTGCTGACTGAGAAATTTAGTTACATAATCTCGTTGAATCAAATTAAAGGCATTTTTGATGTCGAGTGATATGATAAAGGTTGTTTCGTTGTTTAGTTTGTTTTCTTTAGTTCGTGTGATGAGTGAGTGTAGTTCGATAGTGGCTGATTTGTTGTGAGTGAAGCCGAATTGATTAGGCGGAAAGAGGTTGTGTGTATATAGAAAGAAATAAATTCCATTTTTTAAGCAGTGTTTCGAGGATTTTTCTGAATATGGAGTTACGTGCTATGGGTCGGAATGATTAGGTGAAGGATGGTTAAGGGAGAATTCCTTTTTTTTAATTAAGATAATTTGGATTTGTTTCCATGGAGATGGGAAATGTGATAGTGACAGACATGCATTGAATAAGTTTATGAATATTTGTTTGTGTTGGTAGCATAGTGTTTGAATGAATTATGTATTTAAGTTGTCTGGGCCTGGGGATATGTGCTTTTCTAAGTGCGTGTACTTCTGTGTCGATTTCTTGTTCTGTAAAGGGGGTGTCTTTGGTTAACTCGGGGGTGCTTTGTTTATTAAGCTTATTTTCGAAAGGGTTCTGGTCTGATTAACTTGTTACTGTGCTGGGGGGAGAAGGGGACATGAAGAGGGTTTTTAGGACGATTTCAACTGATTCTTCTAGTGTTGTTGTTAGCTCACCATTTAGTTTGGGGATTTCCGGGATGTTAATGTGGGTTTTTATTTTGCTCTTCACAATTGGAACACTTGCGTGTTTTGCTTTGGCAGTGCTTTGCCACATGACCATATGTGGCGCATTCTTTACAGTACGGAATGTTGATGTGAAGGTAGGCTGGATATGTGATCCAACCTATCCTTACGGACTTCTCCTTGAGAATGTGCTATGTTGGAATGTCCGTTGTGATGGCCACTACCCTTCTGTTGGTAGGGTTGACATAATCGCCTGAGATAGCGATCTCAGCTTCGGGGTTGATGCTTCGGTTGTCTTCTTTGATTAGGAGAATGATCCTTTCACTCTTCATTTCTTTGGGGGTCCCACTACTTTGAACATGGGAATAAACGTCACGGTTCTTCTCGTTTCAAATCTTCCGCACCTCTCCAAGGTGCTCCTCGATTCGGCAGGCGACGTGTAGTTCACACGCAAACACACTGAGACGAAGGCCGACGAGCTTGCCGTAACAAAACGAAAATTTAGTTTATATAACAAGAACCCGAAGCACAGGGTACAGAAAACTTATTCACACGAGGCAGTGAGATGACACACTTTACAAAAGAGACTGGGTGAAAGACTAACTGCAAACTGAGCGCATCGCATTTTTACGACTTCTCAGTCGGGGCCTGCCTGCTACGCTGTCTTCTCCTAGCGAGAATCAAATTAAAATCAGAACCAGAACCAGAACCGTCGATGGCTGCGCGGCGCGCTCTTGAATAGCCAGCGCAGAAGCTTCTAGGTGCGGAAGAGCGGAAAACAGCTTAGCGCTGCCAAAGCTATGCCTCCCCCCCCCCCCCCCCCCCCCTGGCCCTCTGGAGAGGTCTCGAATTTACTCGAACATGGTCAGCACGCGCGGCCTTCCCGCGCGAAGCGAGGAGGAGGGCCGAGGCCGTGCGGGGGAATGCACGCGTGACTCCGCCCATGACGACGAGGGCGAGGAGGCGCAGCGCGGCGGCCGAGATTACGTAATCGGTCGCGTCCCGTTCTCGTAGCTTGTAGAACATTCCATCGCCGTTTTCTGCGGCGCGGCGCCGAAACATTAAAAAAAGGGCCACCGCGGCCTTACAATGGGCTTCTTGGGATTTGGGGTCAGGGTGGTTAGTTCGCGTGGTCTTGCGTTTTCATCCATTGCCTTCTGGAGCTTGGTGAGGCCCTGTGGACTGGTGGACTGAACCACCACCTTGTTTGCTTCGACCTTCATCTCCACCTCACTCAGTCCACACTCTGCCGGGTTGAAGGTCTTTTGTATAAATGTGGCGATCGCGTTTGCGTTGATTTCAGAGGGGGTCTTAGATTTGATGATTAGAGTTTGTGTGGGGGTAGGAGAAGGCCCTTCCTGTTCGTTAAAGGTTCTCTCACTGTTCTGACGTGGTGTGGCAGCCGCCTTTTTCTCTACGTGGGCCTTTAGCTCCCCTGCGAGTTCTGCATTCCTCAGAGAAGCTGTGACCAGTGCTGCCTTAATGTTTTTGAAGGCCAGCAAAAGCCCGGAAGAATGCTTTTTATCCAGACCGTGGGCTCTGCTCGAGGCCAGTGCCTTGCTAAAATCAGTGTCGTTGTCGATGAGGAAGTTCGTGATCTCCTCATGTGTGGTTGGAGAGGCCGTTCTCTCCTCTGTCTGGGCCATTTAGTTGGGTTCATTTGTGCCTAATTGTCGTGGTGTTCTAGTGAGTTCCTCTCCAGATTCGTCAGAGCTTTCATGTGTTTCAACTGCTGGGTGTGGTGGCTTGGGTGGCTTCCTTTGTGCGTTGTGGGATGAGGATGGTTGCGAAGTCTGTGCCTGAATGTTCTGAAGTCATGGGAACTCTCGTGTCTTATCCTCCGCCCTTTTCTCCTCTGGTGTGTCCATTAGGGGCCTCTTGGTCTTCTCCCCTCTCTTGCTTAATACAGTGTAATTTGGGGTCAGTTTTGGTGGTGACGGCATTATTAGCGGTGGACTTCAGTGAATGCCAGGGTCGGGGAACGAGATGAAAATTTAAAAATAAAAAACCCACAAAAACAACAAAACAGAAAAACACCAAAAACGTAATTGGGATGATAAACTCGGTAAGAAAAAATTTGGAAACAAACACAAAACAAAGACAACAAAAAAAGGGAAATTACTCAAAAAGAAAGTAATAGAGCGGTCATGTAAAGGCTGGACTATAAGTGGTAACAAATTGAATAAGGGGAGTAAGATGAGCTCTACGAGAAAAAAAATTAATGATAGCTAATTAGGTGATAATTTGTATAATTAATTGGTGAGAATAATTAGAAGTAAAAGGTGTCAGAGGGTAGAGGTGTAAACAAAAGCTCAAGTGTGGAGAAGTTAGATGATCGCGGAGGTCAGGCAGGTCCCGGAGTGTTGAAAATGATCTAAGTCCAGCGGGAACTTGTAAACAACACCAACAGAACAGGGAACGAACGGTGACGAGTGTTTAACAATGCAGCCATATCATTTTATTCGTTCGCCGCCACTTTTCGGTCAGTTCCGAATTTGTGAACACAAACTGGCCAACTTCTTCGGACTGAAAAACCACAGGAATGCTATAACGGCTTGCCAACTTCTTCGGACTGAAAAACCACAGGAATGCTATAACGGCTTGCCACTTTCTTCAGGCCATGCGCGATTCTGTACCCATAGGGCATCACGCCGACCTTCTGGCGCTCACGCTCACCATTATTAGTCTCACGCCCCTTCTTGACCCACGCACTAACTTATCGCAGGTCACCGAGATTACATGCTTTGGGTACCCATCATCCTTGAGTCTCGTGGCCTGCGCAGAGGCGCTCTCTTTCATCGAGTGAATGCATGACTTCGATATGGCTGCCTTGAGGCAGGACGTTGCGACACCATTCTTAAAGGTCCACTGAAAGGGGTCACAAAGAAGGGTAAACAACGCCATAACACTGATAGTTATTGAACCACCCATCATTCTCCCGACAAATTTTGCGATCTAGCTTCTGCAACACCAGAGATATCGGCGATTAAAAATGACCCTTCCACTTTTCCCACTCAACTCGTACGCCGAAGGGAGCCATAAAAAAACAAATACAAGCAAGTTCCAAGCTCCGCCCAGACATACGTCACTTCGACGAACTTCCGGTTGCCGCGCGCTCGCTCGCTGGCGTACTCGCGCCAACCCGTCCTCGCTTGCACACGCCTGAGGAGTTCGCCAGTTCGCGCAGCGACGGTTAGTGTAACCGCGAACCCGTGGTTATCCTACGTTACACGGCGGACCAAACCATGGTTGCACCACTAACCGCGGTTACCGCAAACCGAGCTTGACGACCTCGGTTTGCGTCGTTAACCGAGGTTATGACGGCGTCTGTTGACGGAAGCTACTCGTCGGCGCCCGAGTGCGCGAAACGTACGAGCGGGTCTGCTTCACAAAGTTATTCATTTTCCCACTGTATAACGTTTAAAGATCGATGTATAGATTATGGTGCCGCCCGACGTCTTCGATTACGGCCGACAGCGCAGCGACTGCGTACTGAAGCCTTGTCGTGCCTACAGTATCGTTTGAACGGCTTGTTGCTGAGCAGAACGCCAAAAAATGCGCGGCCTTAGCTATGAAAGTACACGAGTTTGCAACGCTTGCAGCACGGGATGCCGCGAGCAGGCTGAGGTACGTTACACAATTACCGCGGGGGTGGAACGTGCGAGCGCGGCGAACGCCGGCGCCATGCGTGACCGTCCCTAGTCGTCGCTAGGCCTATTGTTTCGCTTCGTGGCCGCGGCGGTCGACGCTTTGGAACATGATCAACGCTGTCGTAAATCGTCTACTTATGAAACTGCCTTATAGTGATTCCTATCCTGCCATAGTAAAATAATTATAGGATTAACTCTGCCGACGCATTAATCGCAGAGCTAGTACGAGCAGATCGGATCAGCCGAAATACACCAGCTGCAGCTGGCTTGAGCAGAAACTAGCTTGTATCACGGCTATCGCTCTTACCAGCAATTTGCTGCTGGTCAGCGATCCTCACGAGGGCTTCATACTTGATATTCGGCTCAATATTCCAGACGCCAACAAATTTTAGCACGCTTTATTTCGGACATCGGTGCTAACGATCCGCCGTGTCGTTCGTGAACGGTATGCGGGAGGAGGGGCCACAGCGGCGATGTTTACGGCGGTCAAGGAGGTGCTGCCATCGTGCGGAGCTTGACCGTGCTGTTGATGCCTCGTCGGACGACGCTCCGTTACTCCTGAAACCACGTTATATAAATAAGATATTTGTAAATGCAGCTTCGTTCTGCCGATCCCTGCGTCGCTTCGGTTGTTGCACTTAATGGGCAATGGCCACCTAACCGATAAGGGCGGCGAGCTGTAACAGCCCGCACAGAGTTCGAACAGCGCACGAGCAGACGACTTTCGCAGCTACCGGAAGTGTGTTCGTGACGTCATGGTTGCAGTGACCGCAGCGAATGGCAGCTTCTAGCAAGCCTTGCCAGTCAACCAACCCGTGACGTCACGGGATTAGGAAATAGTTCCATGCGACACCGCCAAGCGACATTCCCTCTGCCCGCGAATTTCAAAAAACGCTGTTTTTAAAAATTAATAATAAATCGCTGGCTTTGTTCCAAGGAGTTATACTTTGCGTTAATGCTCAAAAGTATGTGTTCTACACACTGAACACGTTTATCAGTGGTTTCTTGGGGGCCGTTTCCGTGGACCTTTAATGACCTTTGAGTGTCCCGAAGCGTAATCAAGGACACTTTGGCGGACCGGGGCATGTAAGTCCAGCAAATGTGATTCCGGCGAGCGGTCAACGACAAATCCAGAAATTGAAGTGCGCCATCTTTTGGTGCTTCAACAATAAACTTAAGGCCTGAACTACATCATCATCATCAGCCTGACTATACCCGCTGCAGGGCGAAGGCCTCTCCCATATATCTCCACTTAACCCGGTTCTGTGCTAGCTGCATCCACTTGACCCCTGCGAACTTTTTAACCTCATCCGCCCATCTAACTTTCTGCAGCCCCCTGCTGAACTACAATCTGTGAAGACTTTTAAAATGCCCTGAATACACTGTTTTAGCTCCAATTGTGAAGTGAACACAAGGTAGTCGTCCACGTATCTCTAAATGTTTTCAACCAACACCCCTGAGTTGCTCTCGATGTCGCTGTCCACCTGTGCCAGGAAAATGTTACTCACAGTGGGTACTACACAAGCCACGCCACCGCCATGAATGTGGTCATGAATACGCCCTTTCTACTGCACGCTATCCTGTTTTCGGCCATCACCCCAGTGCTTTCTGGCTACAACCATGCCAGTCCACCCTTGACTCTGAATTTCGACGGGCCGGCCTACCACCTTCTCGAGCCGCTCATAACAGATGACGAGGGAGCGTTGCCACCGCCGATTCCTGCCTTCGTACCTTCCTTCATCTGGCAACCACGCAGGACTATCAGCGCTGGAGATCTGCGTAGTCTTCATAAAGCGCGGCCGTTCTTGAGCCAGTTGGGGCACGCCACCGCCATAAATGTGGTCATGAATACGACCTTTCTACTGCAGGTTAGTTACTTACCTCAACCTTGCATTCGTTCGAGCGATCCATTCTTTTCTGCGGTGTCGTGCCCCCTTGACACTCTTGATCCTTGGCGTAGGTTGGTTTGTCAGTCATGTTTTGCATACTGCGTTAATGCCTATCTCACATTGTTACTGCTTGGGCTGTCCGGGGACATTTGCTAAACCCAGGTCCGAACCCTGACTCACCCGCATCGCTTGAATCTATTTCATCAGCAATTGCACGCATCGAGCTCACCTAGAACAACATACTGTCTGAAGTTTCGGTAATACGAGACGCTCGAAAAAGCATAGAAAACATGGTTTGTAGTCTTACAAATCGCGTTGATGCGCTTGAAGAGATTGTGGATACTTACCAATCCGAGGAAAACAGCTCTAGATCGGCCACTAACCCTACCATCGAGAAGTTATCTTTAAATGTCAAGACACTTTATAGGAAATGTGACGACTCTGAAAATCGTCTTCGCCGCACAAACCTGCTCTTTCTTGGTATCAGGGATGTAAAGGGCGAAACTTGGGCGGAGTCAAATGTTATCACGTTTTGCTCTGAGGTGCTTGGTTTAAATATCGGTAGCTCTGAAACTGAGCGCGCCCATAGACTGGGTCGCTTCCGAGAATCAAAGAACCGGCCCTTATAGTTAAGGTAGCCAATTACAAAACAAAGTGTAACATCCTCTCTGCTGGTCCCAAGTTGAAAGATCTGCCGTATTCAGTACGCGAAGATTGCTCGGCGCGTGTTCGATTTGCCCGTGGAAAACTATTGCAATATGGCCAGCAGAGCTCTTCTAATTTCAAGATGCGCTTTGACAAGCTTATCATTGGCAATAAAGTGTACATTTATGACGATGACTCTAACTCCGTGCATGAACTAAAAAGATAGCAGTCAACGCGAAAGCATCGGCACCCGGTCTCGTCGGGATATCAGCCTGTTCAAGCTCCCACCAGTGTGCCTGCGTGTAACTATGTCTGTCGTGCTCGCAAACGTTCGTAGTTTCATACCGAAGAAGGAAACTGTGGAAACTATTTTAAAAGACAATCAAAGCAATATTGCGGTATTCACCGAAACATGGTTGACTCCGGGCATCAGTAATGATGAACTGCTTGACGACACTTCATCTTTCACCGTTCATAGGCCCGACAGGGCCGGTCGTAGGGGCAGAGGCGTTCTTGTACTGATAAAATCGGTTACACATTCCTTCACTATTGATGTTACATGTCACCATGAAATTCTCTATGTAAACTTTTCGCCCCTCGGAAGCACGAATATACTGATTGCCTGTTATCGCCTACCGGATTGTGATACCTCTTTTACTAACGATCTGCACTTGGTCCTTCTTGATTTGAAATCTCGCTTTCATAACGCGAATTATATTCTTTGTGGCGATTTTAACTTTCCCGATATTGATTGGATGAGCTTACCTGCATCCTCCCGCTGTTCCAAAGATTTTATTGACCTCGCTCTTATGTTTAACATTGCCCAGAATGTAAGCATGCCAACTCGCAATAATACCACACTGAATCTAGTCCTTTCCGCCGATCCCTATTTGATACGGTCAATGCAATGTGTCAGTGGTGTGAGCGATCACAAAATGCTGCTATTTCACTTGTCCTTCCCCGCCCCTGTTCGACAGAAATCCATAACACACATACGCGACTACAGGTCGGCAGACGTGTGAAGCATTAACGAAGAGTTAGAAATATTTAACCATTCCTTTCGTGAAGCTGCCTCTCTAAAACCTGTGAACGAAAACTGGCTGTTATTTAAGCACAAACTCTTATCACTCATTTATAAGTACATCCCTCTCGTTTCTATTCGCGGTAATACAGAAAACCCGTGGTATTCGAACGCTTTGAGAAGGCTATCCCGAAAGAAAAAACGTCTTTTTCGTGCAGCAAAGACATCACATTCTGAACTTAAATGGGAAAAATATTTTACTTGTCTGAAGGAATACACACAGCTTTTGAGACAAAGAAAAAGTTTCATCACCAGGACCCACTCTGCATTCTTACTTCCAACCCCCAAAAATTCTGGAATATTCTTGCTCCTACGCGTAGCAAAAGCCATAACATTTCCTTACTTAATCACGACAAATCCCCAGTGCCGATTGATCAGCGTTCCGATATCGTGAATTCATACTTCTATTTTCACTCCAGAACCTACCCTGAACGCACCCAACCTACCTCCTTTAAAATATTGCTCAGATGCCCCTCATTCACATCAATTCTGAAGGGATCGAAAAATTGATCAACAGTAGCCCTTGCCCTGACAGTATACCTGCGAAGGTGCTTAAGTCCACCAAAGTTATTTCCAGCCTTATCATATTCACCCAGTTCTTAGTTATCAGTTCGATTCCGGACGACTGGAAACTTAGAGCAACACCAGTGTTCACATCAGGAAACCGCTCCGATCCATCCAATTATCGCCCTATTTCGTTAACTTGCATAGCATGTAAAATAATGGAACACATTCTCTACTCCCAAGTTGCAAGCCACCTTGATAATAACTCATTTTTCTTTAAGAATCAGCATGGCTTCCGCCCCGGTCTTTCATGCGAGACTGCGCTCTTTGAATTCACAACTGACCTTTACTTTAACCTTGACTCACCTTTCCAAACCGACGTCATATTGAAGGTTTGAGGTTTGAAGGTTTATTAAAAACGAAATACAAATCAACCATAAGTGCATAAAAAAGTTTGTACAGTAGGAGGTCCCGAAGTAGGACTTCCTGGGGGACCTCCCATCAGGAATACATAAGTATAAATACACAAGTGTGGCAGAGGATCCAGAAAACGATATAATAAAATTGAAACCTATTATTAAAATTTCGGCAATTAATAATTTACACAATAGTAAGCGGGCGTAAGTTTTCAAACAAAAAAAAAAGCAAAAGGAAAAAAGCAAGCAAAGGCATACATCAGGCAAACCGCAAGAACGTTATGTAAAACACAAAAAATATCAGACATAGAATGGGCAATGGATGGATGCAAAGATATTAAGAACGGAAGCGGAGACAGATAAGAATGTTCACAATGACAAACACTTTGACCGTTTGCTGTCGGAGTGGGGAACGGAAAATGCGATTAAGGCAACCTTAGGTAAGGTATGAAGCTGAATTGTTTGATAAGAGATGTTTTTTTATTAGAGTGTAGGAAGCGGGTTGCGAAAGGGCTGATTTAACTGCTAGCGGTAATGAATTCCAAGTTTTTATGGCGGAGAAAAAAGTAGTTTGTTTTCCGTAATTTGTGTTTACTTTTGGTAGTAGCATATTAATTTGTTTTGAGAATCGAGTGGTATTATTATTAGCGAGGAAAGATTCAGAGGAACAGAGAAGTTGACAATTGTCATTGCGAGCGCGGTAAATTAGAAGACCTAACCTGAGATTAAGGAGGCATTTCAAGGGAAGAATGTTTAGGTCAGAATAAAGGCGTGAAGCAGAGGCTGTGTATGGGCTGAATGATATAATTCGAAGCGCTTGGTTTTCAAGATGAGAAATACATTATAAATGGCATGAATAGGTATTACACCATTATGATATGCAATAATTAAGATGACTGTTAATGAAGGCTCCTCTGAAAATTCTTGCCGTCCTTGTAACTGCCTGTCCTTTCTCCAGAGAAGGGGATCCTGTTCTTCCGAGGAAGCTCCACACGTCCTCTCGGCGTCAGGTTGCGAGAACTCCAGAGCATGCTACCCATGCATGAGTGCAGCTCAGGTCGGCACGGAAGCTAGGCCTAGTGCTGCCGCTGCCACGCTGGCAGAGGTAGCTTCGTCGGAGTTGCTCCCTACTCCTGCCCTGCCGTCGACACTTCAAACTGACCATCGGTCTCAGGTCCAGCTTGGTGGTCCCGGTTCTTCAGCACCAGCGTCCATTCAACCTTCCCAAAATGCACAACAGCCCGTAAGTGACCTGTTCTCTTGGCGGAGCACGGCTATGGCCGCCCAGTTAACACGTCGAGATGGGCATCCAACAGTGCGGCATGAGGAGACGTGCTCTGCAATGGACTTGTCGGCACCACCATCCGTGTCAACGAGCACCCGTGCCCCTCAGAAGCGTCCTTCGGAAGATAATCAACCGAATTCATCCTCGGCAAGTGGTGGCTATCAAGGAAAGCGCTCCTGTTTAACTATCGAAAACCAGGTTGCACCTACACCGGAATCGACCTCTTATAAAGTGGCGATTAAATCTCTAGCCAACAAAAGCCTTACCGATATACCAAACAGGATCATCCAGGCCAACTTGGACGCGTGTCTCGGAACCAGAGGTTTTCGGGGCTTCACGGCAAGGAAGAAGTCAAACACTATAGCTGTATAGCTCCCGACACTTACTGCGGTGGAACGTATCCAAACGCTTAGTTGTATTTCAGTCACAAGTGATATCTCAGTGCCTGTGCACGTGTATCTAGTTGAAGGCTCCGACTTGCAGCGTTGCGTCGTTTACAACGTCGACATGAACGAAGATCAAGCCAACCTTCAACGTGAGCTGTACTGCCCAACGCACAGAGTCATACAGGCCCGACATATAGGGAAGGGGCGTTCCTGCATGATCACCTTGCAAGGCCCTCCGACACTCCCAGCCTGCCTGCACTACTACGGCTGCATATTAAGGCCACGGCCGTATAAATCCAGTGTGGTTTACTGTTACAACTGTTTCCGGGCAGGGCACAAGCGCAAATCTTGCCCTTTTGTTACTGCCGATGAAGGTGTGTCTGGAGGAAATGTAACGTACCGATGCGGCCTCTGCAAATCGGACGACCACGAAATAACATCTCCAAGTTGCCCGACAAAGCAAAAGGCAACACAGAAGGCTCGCCTTCGGAACGCTAAGCATTGGCCAACGAAGACATGAAACCAGTGCAGACATCCAATCGCTTTGCAGCTCTCCAGTGGGATGATGACGAGTGGCCAGAGCTTCCTGAGCCCGCTTCGAATGCACCTCCAGCTAAGATAAAGTCTAACGATACGGTGCTCAAGAAACGCCATCGACAACAGCCAATACAGCAGCGTACTGATATACCAGACGACGATAAGGCTGTACTGGATGAGAAAATCAATCGTCTCTTAGCAGAGGTCTCTAAGCTCCGACAACACCGCGAACTGCTTGTTCGACGTCGGCGAACTGCAGAAGTAACCACCAAATCTAGCAGTTGCCTAGCACCGCTGCCTTCCTCCCGCGCCACAGGGCCATTTGCTGCCTCTTCCCAGTGTATCACAATGTCCAATGATAACTCTGAAACATCGCTGCTCCACTATATGGTCAACCAGTTGTCCAACCTGACATCTGTGATACTACAGCGCTTAGACTAGCACACGAAAATGGCGAAATCCTGTCGTCCTGGTGTACTACAGTGGAACTGTAGAGGCATTTCCACGAAGGTTGCCGAGCTCAAGACCCGACTGCGATTTAACAAGCTTCGGGTGTGGGCTATGTTACTTCAGGAAACGAACGCCTTGCCATCCATTCCGGGCTTCAGCGGCTACGTGTCTCCTTCAATGACCGACCGTCTCCTGCAGACTGCTTCTCCCCCGGGAAAGGCGGCGCTATATGTGGAAACGCGTATTCCTCATGTGCGCCTTTCTCTCGAAAACTGGTTCACATCATACCAAGAGGTAGTAGCAGTTGCTGCGAAATTTCTGAAAGGAACCGTTGTTCTTGTTTCATATTACGTTCGACCAGCTGAAGGCGCACCTTCCCGTATTAATCTTTGCTGGTTATTAAGTGTTCGTCGGCAATACCCCGGGTGTCCAATTTTAGTCGGAGGCGACTTTAACGCTCCTCACCCGAATTGGGGGTATCCGACTGCAAGCCCTCGTGGTAGACGTGTGAGGGACGCATTCACTGCTGCCCTGTTTGTTCTGTTTAATCATCCTGGGACAGCAACACGGGCTGTGCGTCACATACGTAGTGCTGCCTGTGCTCCAGACTTGACGTCGTGGTTGGGCGCGGGAACTCCCTCATGGCACATGGAGCCAGGCTGCTGGGGCAGCGATCACCACCCTATAATCATCGGTATCCATCCCTCCCGTCTCCGCCCTTTACGCCGCAAATGTTCTGTGATCAACTGGGACAGCTTTCGCTCATGTCTCGACAGTATGTCTCCTGATTCGCCATCACTCCTTGTTGACCGCATACAAAGAGCACTAAACAGTGCTACGACTACTACCTGGATTGATGTAGGTCGACCGGCACCAGATCTTGGCCTGCTTAACTTGTGGGCAGCCCGCCGTCAAGCTGAGCTGGCTGCCACGCGAGACCCTACTTCGGGGCAGGCACGTACACGACTGAATTATCTTACTGCGAAGGCTCGGAGTTATGAACGCGATCTCTCGCGACGTCAGTGGCATGCATGGTGTGAACAATTCTCTGACAAATCATCGAACGCCTCACTCTGACGAACGTTTCGTGCAATGGAACACGGTCATCGTTGTACTGACGCAGCAGCAACAGCATGCTTTGCGGCTAATCTGTCGCCGGGCGATTTCGCAAAAGAAGCTGCTCAAAAATTTTTCCCAAAATACGATATACTGCCTCCTTCAGCTCCAAATCTCAATTTAGCAGGTATCCCGGCAGTCGCATGGAAACTACCATCTGCTGCCGATGCAGATGGAATTGCGAGCCCCTTTTCGATGTCTGAGCTGCTGGCTGCAATTGACGATGCGAAACGGAAAACAGCGCCCGGCCTGGACAAAATTCAGTATGAGGCTTACAAGAATCTCAGCACTGCTGCACTTCCTGAACTACTAGACACCATAAACAAAGTGTGGTGTGATGGTGTCGTACCCGAGAGCTGGAAAACCGCTGTCGTGATCCCTATTCCCAAACCTGGGAAGCCTCCAACAGACCTCGCCAACTTACGACCAATCTCCTTAACATCAACGCTTTGCAAGCTTGCAGAGAAAATGCTAGCCACGCGGCTTTCTTGGTGGCTTGAACAGCACGGTTTTTATCACCCTGCTCAAATTGGATTTCGTCCATACATAGGTACAGAGGACGGGTTGGCTGCCTTGACATCAACAGTTCTGTCATCTACCCGCAGCCGCAATATACGTACCATATTAACAATGGACGTTGAAAAGGCATATGACAACATCAGTCATGCTACAATCCTGAATGCCATTGACATGCTTCATCTCCCTCCGAGAGTACGCACTTTTGTCGCATCATTTTTAGACGGAAGAAAATTGGCAATACGCCTCAGTGGTGACACAGTTGGTTCATTCGTTTCACTACGTGGCGTGCCCCAGGGATCAGTATTGTCTCCGACGTTGTTCAATATTACTTTCATCCCATTGACGTGGCGCTTACATGATATCCCTGAAATCAAGTTTTTGCAATACCCAGATGATATCACGGTATGGTGCACTCACCATGATCTTCTCACTCAACAGGCCGCCATTAAGTCAGCATTAGACGTCACCTCTGATTACGCATCCTCCATTGGCCTTCAACTTTCTGTGTGTAAAACTTCATACACGTCAGTCGCCAACCGCTGGGGACGCCGTAAACTTACCTCTAATCCAATTCGTCTCTCTCTATCAGGCACCCCAATACAAGAAAGTTCGAGCCTGAAAATTCTGGGCTTAACAATTCACCAATCAGGATCAGCGACTGCTTGGCTTTCTCAGGCAAAAAAGGAAGCACTTCAAACTATGAGTTTATTAAGAAGAATTGCACCTAAAACGGGTGGCGCTGGCTCGTCTGTTGCACGCCAGTTAGTGAGGGCGGTTCTGCAGCCACGTATTGTTTATCAGGCCCTGTTCCAGCATCTTACAAGAGCACAATGGGATCACCTTGAAGCCGTAAATCGAGAAGCTACGAGGACCATAACATGCCTTCCACGACTTACACCAGTCGCAGCGTTAGTGGAGAATGCGCAGCTCAACACCATCGATGAACTGGTGCAGCAGCGCCGTGATGCTCGCAGACTCAAGGCCACTTTGTCCCATTCCACGCAAGCACTGAGGGCGTATCCAACGTCGCACATTATTCTTGAGCCTCCTGCGCCAGTTCTCCCTCCCTGGAAATTTGTACAGTTAGGAAACAACAAGCCAACTGATATCCGCAGACCAACGTCTGCTAACTCGGCATTGTTGCTTCGCCAGAAGTTTGAAGAGCAAGATACTCACCTTCCTCAAGATTCCAAAGTAGTGTACGTGGATCGAAGCCTGCAAGGCTGTGAAGCCAAAATGGCAATCTACTGTCCACGGAGACCTAGCTTGAATCAGACCACTACGTTTCAACTTTCGGAACAACTTACATCTTTCTGCGCTGAGCTCGTGGCAATTCAGGAGGCACTCTGCTCCGTGGCTTCCATAACCATGCTTCCTACAACCCACGTTGTCAACCGCACTGACGCACTTCAAGCAGTACGTCTGCTCCGACGTGTGAGCCGCTGCCCTAAAATTTGCCAAGACATCCACCAGCTTGCGGCGCGCATCCCACAGTCAATACGCATTGAGTGGGTCCCACGGGAAGACGCATCAATCACACGGCTCCTCGAAGTAGACGACGCTACCCTCCTTTTGTCAAGAAAGGATCACCTCCGGCGCCGCACACGTGCACTCCACTTGCTGTGGGACTGCTCAGCACTCAAACCAACCCGAATCCGGCACCTGAGCAAAGCTGGCCTTTCAGCAACCAATCCTGCTTCATACGTCACTTGGACGCAGGGACCTCATCATCGCTCACTTCTGGACTTCATAAAATCAGCCAACCTTTTTCCATTCATTTAATCATTTATTCATCCTTCATCTCATAACCTACTGATGCCCTGAGGCAATAAATATCGATTTAAAAAAAATGTCTAGTTTTTATTAACACCCTTATTCCAAATGAATTTTTTTTACTGACAGATTTGGTGTGTAAATTAAACTTTAGGTGACAGTCGAGCGTGATGCCGAGAAATGTAACGGATTAGGAGGCAAAGATAATATGATGTCCCAGACAAATGTGTGGGTTCGTGATAATTTGCTTTTGATCACAGCGGAATATCATGAAGGTGGTTTTTGTAGGGTTAAGTTGTAGCATGTTATTTGGCACCATAAAACAATATTCTGTAAGTCTGTGTTTAATTTGTTTATTAGGCATGTGAGATTACGATCCTGAGTGAATATCGTTGTATCATCCGCATAAAGTATACACTTAGTGTTAGTTAGGAACAAAGGCAAGTCATTTATGTAAATGAAGAAAAGAAGTGGACCTAAATGGAACCTTGTGGCACTCCTAAATTTATAGTTGCAGGGTCAGAGAGCGTGTCTTGTAACTGGACAACCTGTGTACGGTTAGTAAGATAACTACGTAAAAGGGCTAAAGTAGGCCCACAGATGCCAAGGGATTCTAATTTAGTGTACAGTATTGTATGGTTAATTGTGTCAAATGCTTTAGTGAAATCTAAGAAAACAGCACCGGCAAAAAAGCCATTATCTGTATATTGTTTAATACTGTCGGTGAATTCGATTAAAGCTAGCTCTGTGGAGTAATTATGGCGGAATCCAAATTGCTCATCTGCTAACAGTTTGAACTTAAGGAGGTAGTTCATTATGCGATTGACGATTAGCTTTTCTATTACTTTACTAAAGAAAGGTATTCCTGAACTTTTCCAAAGCATTCGCGCGTCCCCCCCCAAAACACTGATGTTTAAACTTTCACGCCTTTGTATTGATCTATTGACTTTATCCTGGATTAACTGCTTCATCACGAACCGCTTTCAATACACCGTCATCGGAGGGCATCATTCCGCCACACACGAAGTAATCTCGGGCGTGCCGCAAGGATCCGTGCTTGGGCCATTGCTGTTCCTTATCTTTATAAATGACCTCCCCTCTAACATAGCATCATCTATTCGTCTGTTCGCCGACGACTGCGTCTTACACCGTCGCATTTCATCTCAGGATGACCAAGTAACCCTTCAAAACCACTTACGTAAAATTGATACCTGGTGCTCAGGCTAGATTACGGAGCTGAAAGTAACCAAATGCAAATTCATGCAGGTCTCGCGTAAACATTTTAACATTTTCTATACATATTCACTAAAGGCAACTATCATATCACAGGTTGAAACTTACAGGTATCTCGGCGTCCTGATCAGCAATAAACTAACGTGGAATGAGCATATCACAAAACTACCTGCTGACACTTCGAGAACTCTGGGCTTCATTAGAAGGTCACTTTCACTATCCCTGCCATCCATTCGCAAACCTGCGTACGAAACTTCCATTCGCCCGAAGCTCGAATATGCATCCGCAATTTGGTCCCCTCATTAGATGTACTTAATTGAAGATATTGAATCCATCCAAAATCACGCTGCCCGTTTTATATCTTCAAGTTATGTCTCGTTTCAGCATCAGCATTACTAAGACATCTCTCGGTATCACCCCTTTTTCCCTAAGACGCAACATTTCTCGCCTATGTCTGTTCCATAACCTGTAGCACAACTTCCACCATCTCCGTGATGCTCTGTTACTTCCACCATTGCGCACATCATCTCGTCTGTTAAACTTCATGAGCATCCAGCTCTTACATGGATCTACTTACGCATTTAATAAGTATTTTCTACCAACCGCAATTCAAGAATGGAGCCAGCTACCCAAACACAATGTAACTGAACGTGACCCTACTAGATTTAAAGAACGCATGACATGTCATATCGCTTCATAACCGATTGTTTCCTCTTCCTTTTATTTGCAGTGCCTCCCTCATTTGAATTGTTGTATTTGAGCATTTTTTACTTTTTGTACCTATGTTTAGACAATGAACAATTATCTTTCGGTTACCTTTCCCCCCCCCCCCCCCTTATATAATACCCCACCCGGGGCCTTTAAGGGTATAATAAATCATGATGAACCAATGCATACACCGGTGCGTTGGACGAAGAACCTCCATTCCCACCCGATGACAGCTGAAGATAGATGGACAGAATTTGCATGAAGGATTCTACTGAAGCACCGCACCTGGCCAGAAAGGCGATCTCATCATTCCTATTGGCTATGCACAATTTCACACTTTTCAAAAGCTCTTCATGCGGCACGGAGTAATACAAGTCCTGACATTTATACTGAAAACACCACATCGCTCCAAGTTCTCGGTCCTCAGAAAATCGACCACAGCGCCAGAGTTTAGAATAATGAAAGGCTCCTGCACCCTCAAAGACGTGACATGTTTCTGCAGGTAAAGGATGCTAGGTACCCAAAGCATGCAATCTCGATGACCTGCAAAGTTAATACGATGGGTCAAGAAAGGGCGTGAGACAAATAATGGTGAGCGTGAGCTCCGGAAGGTCGGCGTGGTGCCCTATGTGCACAGAATGGCGCATGGCTTGAAGTGGCAAGCCGTTATGGCATTCCTGTGGTTTTTTCCAGTCCGAAGAAGTTGGCCAGTTTGTGCTCACAAATTCGGAACCAACAGGGCCCGCTTGCACAAAACAATCTTAAGACTGTCTTAGCTAAGTCCAGACTTAACTGGAGTCTAAAGAATAGGCCACTAGCATGGACGCTTAAGACTGGAGTCAAGACTGGGCTTCAGTCCTGACTTGAATAAGTCGCTTGTATGATTACGACTCTAGTGCTGTCTTGGTTAAGACACAAGGACGCCAGGTGTCTAAGTTGAGAAACTAGGGAAATACAGGGATGCGCTGGCACTGTCCCTGCTGTAAGATGTACACATTCCGTCAATTTTGCGTTGTGTAAAATCCATGCCATTGCTTTTTGCGGCTTAAGATTGTGTTACGAGGAAAACTGCCCCAAGTGGTTGCTGAGGCCGTTCTGGGAAGCCACTCTGGTGAACATGAACCCGAAGCGTTCGACGTTCGGAACACGAGCCGTCTTAAATAAGCTTGATCTTTCTAAAGACACCATTTAAGTCTGGACTTATCTCGGACTTTATCGTGCAAGCCGGCCCAGGAAAGTGACGGCGACTTGGCTGCTAACACTCGTTACCGTTCGTTCCCTGTTCCGTTGGCGTTGTTTACAAGTTCCCGCTGTCATGCAGAGCGGTGCACATAGGACAGACTGGGCGCTGCCTTAATGTGAGGCTTGGCGGGGATCGAAATTCGCTAAAAGACAGGTTTGGCAATCTCCCAGAGCATTCCTGTGTGTGTGAGGATTGTTCGGGTAAAACTAAAACACAAGCGATTAGTTGCGAACCTATCTTTGAAAGAGCATCTATACTTTTCAAACACCCTAACCAGTTGGTCAGCGAAATTGTGGAGGCCTACCACGGACGTATCAGTTCCGATCTGTGTATCAGCCAGCCGTCGGTTAACTTGGCAGATTGTGAGCATGACGCTTTAGCTTCCACCATGCAGCATTAATGCCAAATGTTTTCTTCCCGGGTTTTTTCCTTGATGAATGACACGTGTTGCTGCGTTGGGGTTTTACCCGTGACTAGTTCCCGAGGAAACCTGTTTTGATTTGTGTTTTCCGTGTGCTATGTGTATATTGCGTGTAATCAGCAAGAAGACTTATTTGCGAGTTAGCGCTTGTCTGCGTCGCCCTTTCTGTCCGTGTGTTCTTCGCGCTATTTTTTACATCACGAACGTTCACCAACACTCCCAGATTTCTGCAGTAGCTTCATCCTTGCTTTGACAAGGATGCTCAGTTAAATTCCGCTTCCGTTGTGCGGCTCCACACCCCGACAAACCATTGTCTATCCAAAGGTTTGTAATCCGCTGATAAGGACGCAGTCCAACCAGTGTTCGTAAGCCGGTGCTGAACATTAATCGTGATCGGCGGCTATTCGTGTCAGCTGATTAGCGTCGAACATCGTTGTGGGGATGTTTCCCAGTTGACTGGCGCACACAAAAGCAGTAGCTTCATTGTTGCTTGACAAGGATGCTCAGTCAAAATTCCACCGACCTCCAAAAGCAGCAATAAACACGTGAAGGGCATCGCTTCCCCTGTGCCGGCTCCACGCCCTTACAAACCATTGCCAGTCCACAGGTTTGTATTCTGCTGATACGGCCGCAGTCCAACCAGTGTTCGTAAGCCTGTGCTGAACAGTCACCATTATCGGCGGCCATGCGTGTCAGCTGATCAGCATTGACGACCGTTGTGGTGTTTCCCGGTTCATTGGCGCACACAAAAGCAGTAGCTTCGTTGTTGCTTGACAAGGATGCTCAGTCAAAATTCCACCGACCTCCAAAAGCAGCAATACACACGTGAAGGGCATCGCTTCCACTGTGCCGGCTCCACGCCCCGACAAACGATTGCCTGTCCACAAGTTTGTATTCTGCTGATACGGTCGCAGTCCAACCAGTGTTCGTAAGCCTGTGCTGAAGTCACCATTATCGGCGGCCGTGCGTGTCAGCTGATCAGCATTGACGACCGTTGTGGTATTTCCCGGTTCATTGGCTCACACAAAAGCAGTAGCTTCATTGTTTCTTGACAAGAATGCGCAGTCAAAATTCCACCGACCTCCAAACATTCCACCGACCTCCGACAATAACATTGATTGGCGGCCATGCATGCGAGCTGATCAGCGTTGAAGACCGTTGTGGTGATGTTTCCCGGTTTATTGGCGCATACAAAAGCAGTAGCCCCACCGGGGGGTGCAGTGGTTTCGGCGCTCGACTAATATGTTTCCAAGGATGCGGGATCGTATCCCGGCCCCGGCGGTCGCGGCGAAAGCCAAGGCGCCCGTGTGCTGTGCGATGTCACTGCGCGTTAAAAACCACAGGTAGTCGACATTTCCGGAGTCCTCCACACCGGCAGGTCTCATAGCCTGAGTTACGTTGGGACATTAAACCCCACAAACCAAGCCAACCACAAAAGCAGTAGCTTCACAGGTGTTTCCACATGGGTCATCGGTAAAAATTCCACCGACCTGAAGAACCAGCCATAAACACTTGATAATTGCATTTGCAGCGCCGGCTCCACGCTCCGCCAAACCTATGTCTCTGCCTGGGTGTGTACTCCGCTTATAAGGCAGCGGTCCACCCAGTGATAGTAGGCCGGTTCTGAAAATGAAACGTGATCAGCGGCATTGCGTATCAGTTGTTCAAAGTCGGCGACCATTGTGGTGATGGTTACCGGTCCTTTGGCGCACACAAAAGCGGTATCTTCACAGGTGTTTCCACAAGGATGCTGAGTGAAAATTCCACCCACTTGCATAAGCACCAAGAAACACGTGAAGGGCATCGCTTCCCCAGTGCCGCCTCCACGCCCCGCATAGCTTGTGTCTGTCCCTGGCTTTTGTAGTCCGCTTATGAGTCCGCAGTCAAACCAGTGTTCGTAATCAATTCAGCGTTATCGACGTCCAAGCATGTCATAGCAAAACTCGAAGCTGGGCTGGTTTGTTCACAGTCATTAAAAGAATATGCAGCGCTAAAGGACGACACAGAGAACAAGAAGCACAGGACGTCGGCGACCGTTGTGGTGGTGGTTCCCGGTCCTTTGGCGCACACAAAAGCGGTATGTTCACAGGCGTTTCCACAAGGATGCTGAGTGAAAATTCCACCCACTTGCAAAAGCATCAATACACACGTGAAGGGCATCGCTTCCGCAGTGCCGGCTCCACGCCCCGCATAGCCTGTGTCGGTCCCTGGTTTTTGTAGTCCGCTTATCAGTCCGCAGTCAAACCAGTGTTCGTAATCAATTCAGCGTGATCGATGGCCAAAGCATATCAGTTGTTCAGCGTCGCGACCATTGTGGTGATGGTTCCCGGTCCATTGGTGCACACTAAAGCGGTATCGTCACGGGTTCCTCCACAATGATGCTGAGTGAAAATACCGCTGACCTGCAAAAGGAGCAATAAACACGTGAAGGGTATCGCTTCCGCAGTGGCGGCTTCACGCCCCGCCGAGCCTGTGTCATTCCCCGGATTTTGTAGTCCACTGATGAGTCCGCATTCCAACCAGTGTTCGTAATCTATTCACCCTGATCGGCGGCCAAACATGTCATTTGTACAACGTCGGCGACTGTGGTGGCGATGGCTCGACAATACAACTTGTTGGGCGAGTTGGTTGTGCACGGTTCCTTGTCCACTGGCGCACACAAACAGCGGTATTTTCACAGGTGCTTCCCCAAGGATGCCGAGTAAAAATTCCACCGATCAGCAAAAGCACCAATAAACACGTGAAGGGCATCGCTTCCGCAGTGGCGGCTCTACGATCTGCCGAGCCTGTCTGCAGCTTTCGTAGTTCGTTGATAAAGCCGCAGTCCAACCAGTGTTCGTTACCCGGTGCTGAACATTCAACGAGGTCGGCGGCCATGCGCGTCGGCTGATCATCGTCGGCGACCAATGTGGTAATGTTTCCCGGTCCATTGGCGCACACAAAAGCAGTAGCTTCACTGTTGCTTCAGCAAGGATGCTCAGTCGAAACTCCTCCGTCCTACAAAGACCGCAATAATCACCTGAACGCATCGCTTCCGCTGTGCTGCCTCCACGCCCCGCCTAGCCTTTGTCTGTCCTTTTCTAACCTGTCTGTCCTGTGTCTGTTCACTTTTTCCCAAGATTATGTTTGACGCGTCATAACCGCCGTTGTTGCGTGGTCTCGTGATGTCACACTCCCCGGCGAGCAATCGGTTCCCGGCAGTGTCTCCAGGCAACTATTACATACCAGTGCCTCTCCCAACTCGGTGATGTGATGGCTACATGCGCTAGTAGGGCGGTAGATCTAGAGTCACTGGAGAACTTCGGGGTAGCGCAAAGGTGCCCGCGGGCGCCATTTCGCTTTCAGACCGCCGGGCTCAGCCGCGGTCTGAACCTCGAGTGACCGGGTTGGTAGGAACATGTTTCTAAGCTCAAAGAAACCGTATTATTCCGGCACGTTTATAAGAACAGTGCCAACAATGATTATGTGATCGGATCGGTAAGTTTATTACTATAGTAAACAATCAATGGGAAAGTTTAGCGTGTTCATTGTGCAGGTCGGCGGAAACTACAGGTCACCGGCACTCGCATATCCCCGCCCGTCTTGATGACCTCGTGTTCTACGTATAACACCGTGATGTTACAACATTGTTACATGTCTGCGAAGATCGCAGAAAGGTACGTCGACGGCGCAGCGCCAGATACGAATAACGGAGTGCGAAGCTTGATTACGTTTTGAAACGATGACTCGCTTTGTATAAGTGAACTGTAGAAGAACGGCTGATTGGTCGAGTTTGTGAACCATGATGGACAGTAAAATACGTGCGCAAAAAGACGAGACAAAGAGGAGAAGTGGACAACGACGGCGCAGAACTGACAACTGATTTAATCGAAGAACGGAAGAGCATATATATATATATATATATATATATATATATATATATATATATATATATATATATATATATATATATATATATATATATATATATACACACACTTGTTGTACCCACATGCGCATAGTCAAAATTTATAAAAATATATCAGCACATGTAAAACTCCCCCCATCACACGCACGTGGTGAAATCTGCCGACGCACTATCGATTGTGCAGCATGGTCATCTCTTTTTCTGTCAATGCGACGGACGTTTTACTAACACAAACATTTAGCTTTCGGTTAATAAGGACAGCCTCGGCGTTTCTCGAGTAGTCTAGTCTTTATGAAGAAACAATATATTGGTATAATCAAGGAAAGGTACACACTCACACGCGTTACAATGTTTTGCTAAGTTTGTTTCATTCTTTTTTAAGGACTGCGCATGCTCCATCAGCCTAATGTTGCAACGGCCTGTCTACCCAATATACGTACGGCCACAAGACAATGGCATTTGATATACTACACCCATCCTACAACTAATGAAACTTTTGGCGTGATTAACCTGTCATCTGTTCTTACTTCTTGTGCCCCCCAGCTTTCGTTGAACTACTGCACCTACCTTGCCAATCTTATTAGGGGCTGGAAACAACACCTGTACGCATTATTTTGCGCCTAATTTTTTAAACCGATGTGACAATGCATGTATATGTGTGCATATATACACACACTTGTTGTACCCACATGCGCATAGTAAAAATTTATAAAAATATAACAGCACATATGTATCAGCACAATCATTTGTCAGCACTTTCCGTTATTGACCCGTTTCTTGTGCCCAACTCAGAGACCATTGTAAAGCATCTTTTTGACGGGAATATGGCTTCTTGCTCTGGCTTTAGCATAGACGTGGTTGGCTTGTTTTATTCTCTTTCCCAAAATCAACTTCTACAATGTGTGAAGAATTGCATCACACAGGATAATGATGAGTGTTATTTGTTTCAGAATGAGTGCGGTATAAGTGTTGGATCCTTCCTGGAACTTTTGTCATTTGATCTTCAGAACACCTATGTAATGTGGGACGATAAAGTATTCATGCAGACGTCTGGTGTGTGTATAGGCGCTAAAGTAGCCCCCTTTTTAGCAATATTTATCTTAATTTATGTCGACAGAAAAATAGAGAGCGACCTAACCGGAAAGATCATTCGTATATTCCGATACGTAGATGATTTCCTTGTTTTAGTTAGATCCTCAGATCCTTGACATTTTTGCTGGGATTGGTACAGGACTGAAGTTCACCTTTGAGGTTCCTCAGAAAAATGTATTGCAATTTTCATATTTAAAGCTGACTTTTAATATGAATCATGTGTGTTGGCAATACTCTCCTGGAAGTTTAAAGCCTCTTTTAAACTATAAGTCATGTCACTCCAAACTTGTTAAATCTGGAATAGTAACAGCTTGTTTTAGGTTGGCTGTCAATAAGTCTTCTGCTCATCAAATGTTTAATAGCCTTGAAATCCAAGCTAATAGATGTAGGGAGTCTGGTTATCCAGACTCAGTGCTTGTAGCTAGTGCTGATACGGTTCTGCGTTCTCTGAAGTGTTCCGGACAGCTACAAAGAAAAAATGAAAGAAATAAAATTGTAGTTGTGCCTCATATACATGCATTGTCACATCGGTTTAAAAAATTAGGCGCAAAATATGGCGTACAGGTGCTGTTTTCAGTCCCTAATAAGATTGGCAAGGTAGGTGCAGTAGTTCAACGAAAGCTGGGGGGCACAAGAAGTAAGAACAGATGCCAGGTTAATCACGCCAAGAGTTTCATTAGTTGTAGGATGGGTGTAGTATATCAAATACCATTGTCCTGTGGCCGTACGTATATTGGGCAGACAGGCCGTTGCATCAACATTAGGCTGATGGAGCATGCGCAGTCCTTAAAAAAGAATGAAACAAACTTAGCAAAACATTGTAACGCGTGTGAGTGTGTACCTTTCTTTGTTGATACTAATATTTTGTTTCTTCATAAAGACCAGACTACTCGAGAAATCGCCGAGGCTTTCCATATTAACCGAAAGCAAAATGTTTGTGTTCGTAAAACGTCCGTCGCATTGACAGAAAAAGAGATGACCATGCTGCACAATCGATAGTGCGTCGGCAGTTTTCACCCCGTGTGTATGATGGGGGGAGTTTTACATGTGCTGATATATATTTTGGGTACAACAAGTGTGGGTATATGCTCTTGCGTTCTTCGATTAAATCAATTGTCAGTTCTGCGCCGTCGTTGTCCACTTCTCCTCTCGTCTTTTTGCGCACGTATTTTACTGTTCATCATGTATAAGTGACACAGATGAAGCAGCAAATCCGCTAGGACAGCGTACACAAGCTAGCATACAATGTAGTAATATTGTTCAAATATCCTTTAATTTAAATTGCTGTGGCTGGGCTTAGAACGCCGAGTGAACTGCTTTATCGAAGCGTATTTGTTTAAGAGAGTTTGCAGTGCCGTCGTTAAGTGCGGCAGAAGTAAGGGTAACACACACATACAATAAAAAAAACACCTGCACACGGACATAAACGCAAAGGAAAATGTCGACGGAAATCGCGTGAATGCAGACACACTTTTAAGTAGCCATGCATATCCAACTTACTTTATGGGACGCAAAATGCCACGAAGACACATTCAAATGGTGTCTGAATATTTTGACTCTCGGCATATTACTGTATGAGAACATGGCAAGAACGTCTTGTGCCAGCAGTCGGGTTTACAGGAACTA
Organism: Amblyomma maculatum; assembly: GCF_055883805.1. NCBI lineage: Eukaryota > Metazoa > Arthropoda > Arachnida > Ixodida > Ixodidae > Amblyomma > Amblyomma maculatum. Next base: position 504,621,657 of record NC_139344.1, read on the forward strand.
TTCATGAAACTGGCGCCTGTGACATCTTTGCTTTCCTTGTTCATTGCGAAGAACAAACACGGTGACTGAGGCTATCCGCAGATATGAATTACCCAGTATTAGCCCCATGTACTGCAATATCAACCATTTCTGCAAGGACCCATATCACGGCAGGCTGTTTGAGAAAAAAATAGGAAAAGCGAACTTGTAAACAAATACTAAACGCGAGAGGGTCAGTTACTGCCTGATGGGCGCAGCATGTCTGTCTTCGTGTAGATAGGTAGCCTTTTCTTGGTGTCTCGAGGTGTTCATTCTGTAAGTGGGATTTAAGCTGATGACACGTGCTTTTGGTTGGCTGATCCGCGATAGGCCACCAGCTTCTGAAACCATTTCTGATCCTTAGACATTTGTTCTAGACATATAAGTTTGACCTGCCAATAATTGTCGTAAGATTATTCGTATCATTTAAATATATACTAAATGCAAAACAGAGAGAGAGAGAGACACTCGGAATCTTCAAATGGGCGTGTTGTCTATCTCAATTTCCTATGATTCAAAATAATATTTTTGCTCTGACTGCCACATTTCTTAAATTTCATTTTTTGTTTCCATTCACTCCCTACCTAACTTCTGTCTTAATTGTTTGTGACCTAGCTTCTCCCATCCTGCGTATGCGCATTCACTTCATTCGTCAGGTAGAACATTCACAGCATGTTCACTCGCACAACGCTATTCCTCCATCACCGCTCGTTAAAGAACTGCAAGGCTTTTACAGCGCCACTGTCTGTTTATTGCAGCAGCAAGCTTGTATTTACCAGCAGTTGTTTGAATTCTCGTTGTGTCGATGATTTAGCTGCTTTTGGAACTGTTATTTATGCCTTGTGCTGTATGTGCAGTATTTTTTTACGGACCCCCAGTAAAATTTAGACGAAAACGATGCGGGATTCGACTTCTTTCCTTTTCTTGCACATCAGCAATGAGAGGGGCGAGAGCCGCACCTTGAATAGTATGGGTGACAAAACATGGCCCCAAGACACTGGATGTGTGGGAAGGACAATGTGCCAGAATGACAGGGTTGCAAGAGTAGGGGGGAGAGCTTAGAGGAGCTCAACTTCACGTGGTGTATGGTTTGTGAACTAGCAGCGATGAGCCGGAATCCTGGCGGTCCTGACTATATCAATATGCAATGCACAAATGACACGAAAAGAAACCATTTTCTTTTTTTCAAAAGTGCTGTGCTCCCAGGAGATAGCCGAGGAAATTGCTATGTGTAGTCTCCTGCAGGCTGGCTGCAAAAGGTAAAAACAAGCTGCAAAATCTAACTGTTTAGAAGTTTACCACATTATAGCACTTTTCAATATAATTGAAATGAATAAAATAGGCACTGTAAAGGGCCTCTCACTCTAGCACGACACGACGCAGACCCGACACCGACGGTCGGCCAACTCGTCGGCCGAATGTGTCAGCGGCCGACCAAGCTGTCACACTAGGACGACACCAACACGACCGAAAACCAAATGTATGTGACAGGCATTGAGGCCGGGGAGAAAACCAGTCTGCCGACTGTCGGTGACCGAGTCTTTCCGAGATCGGCCGCCGAGCAAAAACTTTGTCGAAACGCAAAGCCGACTCTGTACACCACGTCGACGGCGAATACCTTTCAGCACTAATATACGTAAAAAAGTTGAATCAACGCCTAATCCCTGACCAAAACGCTAGCGTGAGCCGCCAAAGTATACTCGGGGCCGCCGAATGCGCGTGGAATATCAACGGCAGCGTTTTCTTTCGGGGCGAGTGAATTCGGGGAGCATATATAGACCCTTTGCAGCGCGAGCGCATGGGCGCTGCCATATTTGATCATGTGACCGTTTCGTCTTCGCCGGCCTTCTGGTTTGACGGCTTCCGGCGCACTGGTACTCAGCTGCACGATGCATCGTACCGGCTATCGCTAAGGACAACGAGCTTGTAGACATCCAAAAAACTTTATGTGAATGCCTGTAGTATGTGTAGGTGCTAAAAAATGATTAATTTAACCACGTATTTCATTTATTGCGTCCTCCTAACTGTCCGTATTGGCTAGAACGTTTCGACAAACGCATCAGCCGTCGACTCGCTTTTTTTTTTGTTTTTTTATCAATTCTCTCTCTCTCTTTGTGGAAAACGGGATTTTTTGTAAAACTGAATAGATTACAAACTGATTGACCCCTCAAACTTTTTATTTTCTTACGCACAGGGCGAACGTATGTTCAGACCGTGCTGGCTGAGACGCATTATGAATGTTCCTTTGTGCACTGCTCAATATCGTGTAATCCCCGACAATTGATCATTTCATCCTTGCTTCAAAAGACGCTGCTTGAAGACCGCATCACCTGCGCGAAGGTGACTGAAACTGCACCGGAATTTAGAACCCACAGTAGGCAGCCCATACAAGCGGGGATATAAAAAAATCTTATCATGGTAAATTTTATCATTGGCCTGTGCATTAGTTTTATAAAAGCAGCAGTGCTTGTCTAATTAAAGTTTGGTTTTGTTTGTGAGGTTTAACGCCCCAAAGCGACTCAGGCTGTATGTGGAGGACCGCGGAAATTCCCACACTCTTGCGGTTCTTTAATGTGCACTGATATCGCTAAGCACACGGACTCCTGGGTTTTCGGCTGCATCGAAAAGCAGCCACCGAGGCCGATATTCGATCCCGCATATCCTTGGAAACAGAACCAAATTAAAGTAAGCAGATTCACTGACATGCCCACACTGACTTTCCTTCTCTGCACAATCAATTCGTATAACTGCAGAGACATTAATAGCAACGTCCAGGTAACTCGTAACGTCCTGCGAAAATAACGCGGCAGCAGTGCAAAGACGCAATATACAATTCCTCAGAAAACGTCCGGGTCGTTGTCGCATTCCCATGGCTACTGCCGGTGCTAAAACGAGCTGGTGCGTGATGCATAGCCTTTCTCTACAATTCAGAGGCGCTTTCTTGTCCCAGAAAGGGACATGAACTCGTGATACATCTCCGAGAAAAACAGTGGCTTAGGCCATGATGTGCACCTTATGTAGAAAGCATCGTCTGTTCTTCCGCCAGTAAACAACAGGGTCATTAGCTCTACTTCCTCGCAGAATAAATCGACTATACAGATGACACCTGCATCAAAGCAGCGCTGTTTAAATGTCAGCCGGCATTCTTACGCAAGATGCACAACAGCAGTCCGCACTGCGCGCCGGTGCGTTCCGAAGGCCAACAATGACGGCCGTCCTAGTGGCGCCACTTGTTGCAAACGAGTTGAACTACTCGCTGTAAACGGTCTATATTTGCGGCGCGCATTAGGACCGTGAGCAATCTTTTCGCGTTTTCGAACAGCACAGAATAGTGCAATATGAACATAGTGCGTGACAAAGAAATTATGAAAAGAAGCGATTATTTTCCTGAAGCCAGCCTACAGCGGCCGACCCTCCTGCGCATTTCGATGGTTGTGTTTACGTCATAACGTCTAGTCGCTGCATCGCTACTTTACAAGCCTATTTCAACGCTACGTTACGCATCACTCAATAAATTTTTTGTTCCATAATTCAGTGTGTTTCAACAATTGTGTGCGCAAAAAGCGCACAACTTGCGTTTAAACTTCACATTAGAACCAACAGCAGTCGTGGTCCCGCGGCCGGCCCTGTGAAATCCGCCTTACGAAATCCGCCAAAAGTTTTATCTGTTACAGCTGCGCAACACGGCATGATTCAAACTATCTGCAGTTTACTCCCAGAAAGCTGGACAGTCAGTTAAGCTGTAAACGCTCCTACTGTCTTCGCGATTTTCACAGCATATTAGATAAAACCATATTTCAACCTCTGAAAGCAGCGATTTGGCTTTGGTTAGCGCAGCTGAGTATCAAACAGAAGGTTCGATCCCAAAGTTTTTTTCAGCTTTTAATATACACTGTGTCTTATTCGCCGTAGACAGCTTTTATTTTTCGAACACTGACGTTCTGATCCGGCCACCAGAGCCGTAAAATACTGGGCACTATTCAGTCTCGGCCCATAATCACGACTGTTGAGGCGCATGTTTTGGTATGGTCGAATACATGAAATAGAATTAAAATTAAGCGTTCCTTAATTTAGTACTTCCGAGAATAAACCAAGAAAAATAAGATAGGGAGTAGCTACAGAAAGGGGAATTTCGCATGATAGAAAAAAATAAAAGGATTAAGAAAAGGAACGTATAATGACACGAGAAGAGAGTGAGAATGAGAGGGCCTAGTCGGTGGAGAGATTTCCCACGTTGTCTGGTTGTGTGACATAGGAGTTGGGTGACCGTCGGCCGACAGCCGTCTTGCAAGCGACGCGGCGCCGACACCGACTGTCGGCCGACCGTTTCCGTCGGCGCAGTGTGACATAGACGCAGACATCAGGCAGACGCGCTGTTGGCAGACCAAATCGGCGTCATGTCGTGCTAGTGGGACACTAGCACGACATGAGGCCGATAAGCTCATGATAAGCTCCACAAAACCCCGGCCCTCAGTCACCAGCGGCTGTGGAACAACTGGCCACGGCGGCGGTCAGACCTGTGGCGCAGCAGGGGGGGCTAAGAATTCCTGGCTCCGCTGGACAGGCCGCCATTGGAAACTGACCCTGGCAACCCTAGCTAGTGAAGCTAGTTTAGCGGTGCTGTTAGAAGAACTAGAGGGCATGAAATGGGGTGTCATAGGGCTTAGTGAGGTTAGGAGGCCGAATGAGGCATATACTGTACTGAAGGATGGGCATGTACTGTGTTATCGAGGTTTACCAGAGAGGCGACAACTAGGAGTAGGTTTTCCTTGTCAATAAGCATTTACTAATTATAATTGCACATTTATTCCTTCTTGCTCTCTCCGCTGGACAGTTACAATGACTTGCCTTGTTAAGGATCAAAACACATGTCCGAAAACCACGCCAACAGTAACTAAGCAAAGATACAACATCAATACTGTTGTGTCGTCGGCCAAACTTTGACTTGCAGAGTGATTTTTTAGAGCGAAACGCCATCGCCGAACGACAAGCCGTCAGCATAGCATGCAGAGCAAATTATCTGCGCGACTATTACTGTGGTTTGAATGTCAAGACCCGCAAGCAATATCAATTAGAATGTATACCCACAGCCATTTAATATTCACGCACTTTCAGAAACAAAGCATTTAAGCTAAATTTTATGCTGCATTTTGAGCTCATAAATGGTTTAGTGAAGTTAATGCGCTTGTAATTATGATCTAGTTACCGCTATCCTACAACAGCTTCAACGCACTGCATAGCGTTACAAGCAGTCCAGTGTGGACGGACATAGAAAGCCCTGTTGCCCATTTGCGTGGCGTTGCCACTCTGAGAAACGACAGAAAACAATTCTTGTCTGCTAATGCAGAGTTGGGACGCAGTGCTGGAAATCGTGATTTCATTGCTTGTATTACATCAAGGTCCTGCAAGAGCAATGTTACAATGAGATGCGCGTACAGCAAAGAACCATTAAAAGTGTTATGCCAATGCAAGATTTTGCTTAACTACAAAGTGGCAGTGGTTTAATTATGCTTGAACCGGAGTGGATGAGCGATAGCTCCGTTTAGCGTTTGTTTTCGGATTCTACTCGCTAAGACCTTTTAAACGATATGAGTTCCTCGCAGTATTATTTTTTAATCTTTAGTTACAATTACTCAGTTCAGTTCAGTCGTTCAGTCGTGTCCGACTCTTCTTGACCCTATGGACTATGTCACGCCACGCTTTCCGGTCTCTCACTATCTTCCTAACATCACATAACTTCATCTGCAGTGTCTCGAGGATGCCATCTAACCATCGCGTTCGCTGCCTACCCCTTCTCCGGCGACCCTCAACCTTTCCCAACATCAAATCTTTCTCCAGCGACTCCTCTCTTCTCATCAGATGACCAAAGTAGCTGAGCTTTAACTTTAGAATTTGACCCTCCTATGAGCAGTTAGGGTTTATGGTCGACAATATCGACTGATTTGTTCTTCTGGCAGTCCAAGGAACCCTCAAGAGTCTTCGCCAGCACCACAATTTAAACGCGTCAATTCTTCGGCGGTCAGCCTTTTCCACAGTCCAACTCTCGCATCCATACATCACAACTGGAAAGACCATAGCACGAGTTATACGGATCTTGGTTGGCAGACTAATGTCTCTGCTCTTTACTAGGCGGCTAACCATTGCTCTCTTTCCCAGAAGCAGGCGTCTCCTAATTTCAAGGCTGCAGTCTCCTTCTGAGGTAATCTTGGAGCCCAAGAAGTGAAAATCTGTCACAGCTTCCACTTCTTGTCCATTGATGCTCCAGGACTAGATAGGGCAAGACGCCATGATTTTTGTCTTTTTAATGTTTAGTTTAAGCCCAAACTTCTCACTCTCTTCTTGTACGCGCATCAGAAGTCTCTTGAGTTCCACTTCACTTTCCGCCATTAAAGTGGTATCATCCGCATATCTAAGGTTGTTGATACGTTTTCCAGAAACCTTCACTCCAGATGAAGACTCGCCCAGACCGGCCTTCCTCGTGATGCACTCTGCATATAGGTTAAATAGGCCGGGCGACAGTATGCAGCCTTGCCTCACTCCTTTCTCGATCGGAAACCAATCAGTAAGACCATGCCCAGTTCTGACTGTGGCCTCTTGCCCTTCATACAGGTTCCTGAGGAGACAGATGAGGTGAATTGGAACTCCCATCTCTTGGAGAGCTTGCCACAATCTGCTGTGATCTACGCAGTCAAACGCTTTCGCATAATAAATAAAGTAGACATAGATGGGTTTCTGGAACTCTCTTGCTTTTTCCATGATCCAGCGAAGGTTGGCAATTTGGTCTCTAGTTCCTCTGCCCTTGCGAAACCCAGCTTGCACGTCCGGAAGCTCCCGATCCACATACTGCTGCCGCCTACCTTGGAGGATTTTCAACATCACCTTGCTAGCATGCGAAATAAGCGCGATCGTGCGGTAGTTGGAACAATCTTTGGCACTGCCTTTCTTTGGAATGGGGATGTAAACTGACCTCCTCCAATCCTGTGGCCACTGCAGGGTTGTCCAAATCTTCTGACATAATGTATGCATAATGTTAACAGCGTCGTGGTTGAGGTTTTGAAGCAACTCAGCTGGAATGCCATCAATTCCGCTAGCTTTGTTCTTAGCAAGGCTGGCTAAGGCCCATTCAACTTCACTTTTCAGGATGCCCGGCTCGAGATCAGTAATCACAACCGTCTTATGTTGGGTTTGCACATTCGGGTCCTTCTTGTGCAGTTCTTCTGTGTATTCCTGCCACCTCTTCTTTATCTCTGAGGCTTCAGTGAGGTCCTTGCCTCGTTTGTGCTTTATCACGCCCAGCTTAACACAGAAGCTTTCTTTGATATCTTTGGTTGTCTTATACAGAGCTCTTGTGTTCCTTAATTGGCTGTTGTCCTCAACTGCTTGGCACTGTATGTTCAGTAAGGCATTCTTATCTCTCCTTACTATTTTCTGAAAATCCGCATTGAGAACCTTGTATCTTTCTCTTTCCCCCATAACTTTTGCCATCCTCCTTTCTACTCCTTTCCACTTAACAATTAACTAGCGGCACTTAATTATGACCTGAAATTGGTGCAGTTCAATCGTAATCGATATACGCTATCCATAGATATATGACGTGAAATTGCAGCATGAAGTTCAATATCGAATCACAAGAAATGTTTTATTGGCAACAAATTAAGACTTGCCGTTTGCCCGCTGCAGTGATACTCAACAGAAGCTATCCACCATGTCTGACTTGTTGTGACATAAAGTTAAGTATTTGCACGTAATTAACGAATTAAAGGCATTTGAACTATACCTGGACTAATGTCAGTGCAATCGTACTTTGATAAACAATGCAACGATATGACTTGATTGGACAGGAGAAAGTCCAGTGTTATTCCCAATTACTAATTACCAGTAAATAATTGTAACCTAATCTATTCAGTGCGGTTGTACTTGACACGAGCTATGAAACACTACATGACGATTCTGTAGCAAGTTGAATTTTTATTCGCAGTTAACATTGATGCTAATTTTTGCTGCCTGCAATTAGTCCAGTGCAGTTACACAAGTCCGGCAACATCTGTCTATATCATCCGTCATAGATCCCTTGCAAAGACAAGATCCTTCGGTATCTTTCAGTACAGCTGCAGCGTCGTGCACTGACAAAGACAAGGGTTTTTTCCGTGCATATCACTCAGCTTTGCCTCCGACAGGCTTGAAAACCACAACTCGCTCATTCGTAATCACAAGCTTGCTTGCATTTTCAAAGAAGACTTTGCAAAAACTAAGCCGAAACGTTCGTCCTCGAAGCGGCACTAGCTCGGCGAATACCACGGAAACGAGAAAGGCGGCGATTCTGTAGCAGCCCGTCGGCTCTTGGTGTTCTTTGGCAGCGCTGTTCACGTCCCGACACGGCTTCTTGCTTCGCGGTGGAATTGTTTTACAAGCTTTTCCTTTCGATCCTCCGTTTAAGTGTTTTAACACAGAGCTAGGCTGTACACCCCGGAAGCAGCATCGTTATGGCACCGGAAGCTAACGACTTGAACGCCGTCGATTACATAAACGTAGTCGCGCAGTATGTGGTGTCATATTTAACCAGCCAAATGACGAGACACAGGGAAGAAGAGGACAGGACAAGGCTGAACTAGCAACTGAATATTTATTGAACGGAAGAGAACAACGAAGACTCCTTCCGAAAAGCACGCGCACAACCCAACCGGCAGGAAATTGAAGATGAAAATTCAAAGCCAATTCAAAGTCAAGGCCTAGCTAACGTCTCTTCTAATAGAGCTAATTCCTTACAATGAAGGCTAACCGATGCCACGCACTTGTCCTCTAAGCAACCAACTTTTTTACCATTGCTGTAAAGTATTACTGAATTCAGGCGCACAAAGGATTGCGCCACATGAGGTGTGTTTCAAAACGGTGCTCACGCTTCGCTCATTTTTGGCAAGCAGTGAGAATCAGTTCACCTCGGCTTAAAAGCAATATACGAAAGCTAAAGTGCAATTAATTGCGTCACAGCGAGCGCGCAAAGGGAGCAAAATTTCACACCGCATTGTCACCAACGCGCGCGCCGGAGGAAGGCGCAGCGGCACCCCTGCCGGCTGAGCTGGCCCGCCACTATAAAGTACTCTACGAGGATTCATCTTAAAGCAGTGCGAAAACACAAGCGCTTTCTAACATTTTATTCATAGAAGGGTGTAGTTATATAGGAACCAACCCAGATAAAATCAAGACGAGACACGTGAAAACCACCGCGATGCCCTTTTAGAAACAGTGCGCGTGCGCAAAGTGAGGATTAAACACTTCAACACAACTAACAAAACTATCCACCTCCCACATGACAAACACCCGCTAACACCTCATCGCCAAATATTCACCGAGAGCGTGAATCTCTTTTTCTTCAAAATTAACGGAAGGTGTAGCTACGCACGCGTCAAACTCTTTATTTATCAGACGCCTCGACCAGCTCTCTGCATATCCGATCAGGGTGACTGAACAAGATATTGGTCCTGTCCAAATGGGGGTAACAATCTTTACACTCCCGGCAATGAGCGGCAAGGTTAGACGACACAGCTCCTTTTACTGATCTGCGGTGTTCAAACAAGCGCTCATTAATACAACGGCCCGTCTGGCCAGTGTAAGATTTTCAACAGTAAAGCGGAATGGAATATACCACAGCCGTGTCGCAGTCGATGAGCGGTTTCCTGTGCGCTACTGTGCACTTCATCCTCGACTGGGTGCCTTGGGAATCCAGCTTCCTCCGCACTGCACTACAGATGTCGCCCAGCTTATTTTTAGCTGTTAAAAGTGCTTTTAAACCCAACAGGATAGTTAGGCGGGCGAGTTGGTGATACATCATCCAAAAAAACAGTGCGAACAAACGGGGACGACAGGAAGAAACAACAGGAACAAGCGCTGTTACTCTCAAATAAAGTTTTATATAAGGTTTATATAAAGTTTTATATAAAACACATTTATATAAGGTACAGAAACAATAAAACACCAAAACCACACCGCACGTGTTACTATGTGATGTCCAGATATGCAACTTCGCAGTCACGCAGGAGCAGGGAAGGTTTGCTGACACACAATCTTTTTTTCTTAGCCATATTATACGCCTCGATGATTTCCCTGGTCAACTGGTCGGGGTGTTTGTACAAAACGTCAGTAAAGTGCAAAGACTGAAAACAGGATTGACACTCACGGCAGTGATCAACTAGATTAGTGGAGCGATTAGATTCTAATGAGTTGAGATGTTAACACACGTCTCAGATAACATCTCAACTGTGCTGTGCTGTGCCTGCCTTTACCAACTTTGAAGGTCCTGAATTGTAGCTTAGAAGCGGCTTAGCTGTTCTTGGATTATACTCCCAACACACCCCTGTCTCATGGCATATGACCTTCAAATCAAGAAACCGTATAGAACCAAAGTCCGGTAGCTCAAAAGTGAAACCTAGACCCTGGCCTCTCTCTTTGAAAATCTTAATTACATCAGTGACACTTCTGGGGGATCCTTGATTCAAAAACACCAAAAAGTCATCGACATAACGAAACACTTTCACAGCTATGCCCTTCAGATCCTCTTGCAAAGTCATATCCATCCTGCTGAGAAAAATGTCACTTAGCACAGGGGCTACCCGAGATCCAATACAAACACCGGACCGTTGGAAGAAAACCTTTTCACCCCATACTTTTCAACCCATCCAACAAAGGTGGAACGCAGGTAAAAGTATAAAAGTTCAAGAAAACTCTCCACTGAGACACCACACCTGCAAATGAAGTCACGACCTTCGTCGTTATTTTTGACAATACATTCCTTAACGTTCTTCAACAGCTGTGCATTGGGCAGGGAGTAAAAAAGATCCTCTACGTCTATGCTGAAAGCATATTGCCGCTTGTGCTCCAGTGCCGACAGAAAACCAATTACCTCCGTAGAGTTCTTAACTGCAAAAGGGTCGGACAGCTTCAGAAAACCCAAATGTCGCTGTAGATAGCCTGAGACAACGTCATCTCCTGTTCCTGTTAGTCTTGTGTTTTCGCGCTGCTTTAAGATGAAAGTACTCTAGTTCACTATTAATGCAAGCGTCAGCCTGTGACGTCACGGAAGATGCGGCAGCGCTTGAGACAGCAGTGGCTTTCGGGGTGTAGGCAAAAGTCCAGGCCGTCTGCGTTGGATGCACGGCACTTGCTGTATTTTTGAGCACAATTAATGATAATTGTTGCAAGGTGTGGTGCGGCTGGTTGCGCCACGAGGCACAAAAAAGAAACTGGCACCTATTTTCACATGTGTCTTGCGGTCGGATAAAGATGAAAGCGAATGGCGGTGTCCTTTGAGCGCGGCAAATAGACCCTTCGGCGACAGATTGCCTTCGCGTCTAACGTGCGTTGCGCTTGTACATTGGATCTTGATCAGTTAGTTTGAAACTCTTAATTTTCTTGGTTGCTTTTCGCTTGCAGCTTGTGCACGTTCTGTTTTATATATACTGTGAGATGGAAGGAAGCACTGACAGGCTCACTTTTCTATTGACAGACCAGCAGATGCAACAGCTGTTGTTGTCTAAATAACATATGTCACATACCCACAGAGGAGGATCGGCCAAGAATTGGGTAGAAAAGAAATTTTTGAAGTATAGTTTCATGTAATTAAAGAAAAAAGAGCATGATTGGGAGGAGTAGAGGAAAGGAAACAAAAAGCGAAATAAATGCAGCAGTTTGTGCATACTTCGTCTCCTTCAGACAAGCTGATCGATGATGATGGTTATGTACAGATGAATATGACGTTCATTCACAGTGCTCACACTCTTCCCCTGCCGAACGGAGGCGACCGTCTTGGTCGTGGATTGTAGATCAAGGTCGGCGGGTAAAGGGCTTCAAACGCGACACGTGCACTGCCTCGGTGCCGTGACAACGACGGTCACGAACAGGCGATACAGGGGCGATTCGATAGTTTATTTTTGCGATGTTTATTGCCTCAGGGCACAAAAAATGCTATGAAGGATGAAGGGTGTGGTCACATAAATGAAGAAAGGTTGGCTGATGCAATGAAGTCGAGAAGTGAACGATGATGTGGTCCCTGCGTCCCAGCCGCATAAGACTGCAGATTATGGGGGGAGAGGCCAGCTACCACCAGATGCCGGATCCGCGTTGGCTTGAGTGCTGGACATTACCCCAGCAGGTGATGGATTTCAGCTTGTGTATTTCTGGGTTTGCAGATGGGGCACCCAGGGTGTGGATACCAATGTTGAAATTGAGGCCACTTTCTGATCACTGCCGGTGTTAGGGTCACCCCAACCCTAATCCTCCGAAGCGTCACCTCCTCGGCACGGGTTAGACCGCGGGGGAGGCTACGTGTACGGCGTCGGATGTGTTCCTTTCTTGTCAAAAGTAGTGTCCAATTTTATGAGGTTCGGCGATGTCGAGGTTGAGGGGTCGCAGAATCCGCCTGGCTTTGAGCACTTAAACTGTCGCGCGGAGTCCATTCGATACGAATTGGCTGTAGTATGCATGCCGCTAGACTGTGTATGTTTTGGCAGATTTGTCTGCAACCACTAACGCGTCTAAGTAGGTTTCTCACTTGGAGGGCATCAGTGCGCATGACGATAGGGCCGTGGGAGGCATGGGAATGACGGTGCACAGAGCGAATCGCCTCTTGCACTGCAAGCAGTTCCGCACAAAAAGAAGATGGAGGTTCCGGTAATTGAAAGTTTGATGTCCTCTTCAGTGAAGGCTTGCTAGGGCAGTTAACTGCAGTTGTCACTTTGCAGGCTTGGATGCCCTCGTCGACGTAAATTATAATGGATCCTTGTGGCAAGCGGGCGTCTTGTTCCATAATTCGCTCGCGAATAGACGATGCCGTTTCCTGTGTTCTAGGCCGTCGTAAATCAGTTGGCTAGTTATCGCTCAACTGTACAAAACGCCAAAGAGGAAGAACTGGCAGTGGCGGTGGTAGAAGTGAATGTGTTGAAGCATAAGCCCTCAGAGCGCACGCTGCGTGAGCGAGAGTGACTTTAAGCCTGCATGCATCACTTCGTTGCTGCACCAGTTCATCTATCGTGTTTAGCTGCGCGTTTTCTTGCAGTGCCACGATTGGTGTGATGCGAGAGAGGCAGGTGATGACCCTCATTGCCTCTCGGTTTAGAGCTTCAAGGCGATCCCATTGTGTCCTTGTTCACTGGGGATGTTTGTTCCAGGTTCATGTACGGGCCAATAAAGCAGCTCAAAAACTTTCCACACAAGCCAGGGATGCGAGTGGGGATCCCGAGCAGTACTTTGTCACCAGCGCAGAAAGACACTGGGCGGTGGGTCGAATCATATAGCTGGTTTTTCTGGAAGCCTGAGTAACTTCAGTTTGAAGGTGGGTTAGTTCACGGCAATCAGCAATACGAGAAACAAATTGTTCGTGGGAAGGTGAGGCAGGATGTGGGGAAGCGGAGAAGAAAGATGCTTCGAGCGAGAAGGTAGGCGGCGACCATAAACAAGAAAAAAAAGGAATATGTGGTGGTTCGTTGAACGGCAAAAGTGACAAAGGGGAGTAGAGTCCCTGTTGTTCTGATGAGGGTGGATGTAAGTGGGCAGGATATCAGAAAGGGTGCTATGAACGTGTTCTATGACACCATTAGTCTTAGGGTGCTAAGCGGACGTAGTTTTGTGCACCGTCCCTGAAGCATAAAGCTCTTCTGGGAGTACGGAGGAGAGGAACGACTTGCCGTGATCGCTGAGGAGGACACGATGTGGTCCGTGGCGAAGAAAGAATAGGGCATTACGGAGCGGGCTGTAGTTGTGTCAAAATAGTGTGCTATCCCTTAGTTGGAAATTGTTAAGCTGACGACGGAGACGGGCATTTGGAGGTATCATCATCATCATCATCATCATCAGCCTGATTATACCCACTGCAGGGCGAAGGCCTCTCCCATATTTCTCCACTTAACCCGGTTCTGTGCTAGCTGCATCCACTTGACCCCTGCGAACTTCTTAATCTCATCCGCCCACCTAACTTTCTGCCGCCCCCTGCTACGCTTTCCTTCCCTTGGAATCCAGTTTGTTACCCTCAGCGACCATCGGTTATCCTCTCTTCGCCCTACATGTCCTGCCCATGTCCATTTCTTCTTCTTAATTTCCACTAGAATGTCGGTAACTTGAGTTATTTCTCTGACCCACTCTGCACGCTTTCTATCTCTTAATGTTACCCCTACCATTTTTCGTTCCATAGCCCTCTGGGTTGTCCTCAACTTAAGTAGAACTCTCTTGGAGGTATAGTAACACCATTTAGACGATCTATCAGCTGTCGACAGTATGGATCAGCACACTGATAGATCATATACTATTTCCGGCGCGGGAAATGGAGGCGACGGTCATGAGCGTACGTTTTGAATAGCGTGGCTCCGAAGGCGCAGGCAAAGATGGAGAGTATTGCGACGGTGAAGCAATAGGACAGCACGAGAAAGCGTCGGCATCCTTGTGCTGCTAGCCTGATTTGTATGTTACTGTGAATTCGTACTCCTGAAGGCGGAAAATCCAGCGCCCGACACGACCGGACAAGTTTTTCACAGATGATAACCAGCATAAGGCGTGGTGGTCAGTGACGACCGTGAAGCGACGGCAGTAGACGTAGGGACGAAATGTTTGGAAAGCCCAGACAACGGCGAGACATTCTTTCTCAGTAATAGTGTAGTTTTGTTCCGCAGGACTCAACGTACGGCTTGAGTAGACTTTCGGCAGTGCAGTCTTGGAGTTGAAGGGGCCTACTGGCGTTGGTGTGCTTATCAAAATGGCAGAGGATGGGACCAGAAGTCAAAGCACGCTTTTCAAATACACCAGACGGAGTGGAGAAGCGCATGTAAGGCAAATCGTGGATGAAGCGGCGGAAGTATGATGCAACTGCGCAGATCTTCGAGTCAGACACGGAAAGTGCAGCGCCGCAGCGATTTTGTCAAAGTTAGGCTTAATTCCCTCGCTGCTTACGAAGTGGCCAAGAACTAATAGATTTTCACGCAAAGCAGCATTTCTTAGTGTTTAGCGGAAGACTAGCATTGTCAAAACCTCATCGAGACAAGCGAGATGGTCAGAAAACGTCCAAGAAAAAATGTCGTCCCAGTGACATGTTTTCCATTTGACGCCCCGAAGAACAATCATACGCTGGAATGTAGAAGAGGGCAAAGGCGGTCATCTTCATGCAACCTCATTTTAAGTCAAGGCTGGTAAAAAATTGGGCACCTTGCAGACAGTCGAGTGCGTCGTCAATTTGGGGAATACACATCACTGCGAGTGATTATTTGAGCCCACGATAATCTACACAAAATCGAATCGTTCTTTTTTTTTTCACTAACACAATGGGTGATGACCCGGAACTTGACGAAGGACTTGTGATGTTGCGGGCGAGCATGTCCGCAACGTTTTCCTGGATTACCTTGCGGTCGGTTGAATACACACAATACGGCCGGCGTCGCATGTTGTCCGATCCGTCGGCGTGGATGCGATGCGTTGCTGCAGCGGTTTGACCCAATGCTTGAGAACTGACGTCAACCGAGGCTGCGTTCTGGGTCAATACACCGAGCAATACTAGTGTTTCGTGTGATGTGAGGTCGGTGCTGATCGTGTAGCGAAGTTCTGCACTGAGCGAAATAGGTGATGTGTCTGAGTGAGCTGAGGTGGAAGTAGGAAGAAGGATTAGAGGCTGGGCAGGAGGGACTGAAGCAACCGTAAAGCCGCGGAGCAAATAAGTTGGAAATAAAAGGCCTACATCGGTCAAACTGGCCAGTGTATTATGACTGCTTAAGGCAGCACCGCACCTCGTTGAAGCCGGATAACCCAGCCAATCTACCGAAACATTGCAGCAGTTGTGATAACTGTAGTAATGTCAGCATCATCGGCCGTGGAAAGAAGTTAAGCACTGAATGCGTCAGTGACGGTTCCGTCAGGTTTTCTCAGAAATATAGTATTACGAATGGAGCATAGTTTTACCACGTGCAAGATAGCAGCTCCTGCACTCTTTGAATTCGTTTTTTTTTCTCCTTGTGGCGTTTGTGCTGGCGCACGTATTCGCTCTGTTTGAGAATTTCTACGAAGTAAATTCAGATGTGTTCCAGCGTCGTCCTCGTGCACTCTTTCCTTGTTAACGCGTCCTCTTTTCGCTGGGTTTCAGAGCAGAGTAGCGCTACTCTGCTCTGAAACCCAGCGAAAAGAGGACGCGTTAACAAGGAAAGAGTGCACGAGGACGACGCTGGAACACATCTGAATTTACTTCGTAGAAATTCTCAAACAGAGCGAATACGTGCGCCAGCACAAACGCCACAAGGAGAAAAAAAAACGAATTCAAAGAGTGCAGGAGCTGCTATCTTGCACGTGGTAAAACTATGCTCCATTCGTAATACTATATTTCTGAGAAAACCTGACGGAACCGTCACTGACGCATTCAGTGCTTAACTTCTTTCCACGGCGCGTCCTTAAAAAAATAAAAAATGCAGGTACATATTCGACGAGACATCGCAAAATTGAGAACCAGCACCTTATTGCACATGAACAAAGATCAGGCAAAGTGAAACACCAAAAAATGACCAATTTCTTTCCAAATAGCAGTAGTAATAATAGCAGTGTCAAACGTTCGTTCACAGAAAATAAAAAGCGTAATGCAAAACCTTTAAAAAATTTCGTTTTTACACAAAAGAAAACAATCACAATCGTGGCATATTGTCACGTAGTGATGACAAGGCCGTTGACACTAAAGAAGACACAGGCTTGATGGTACTGAAATTAACTCTTTATTGGGCTGACTTGCGCCCGCAAAAGAACTAAGCCACTCATCGGCGGCGATAGCAACAAACGTGCTCGTCGATCGTCCAACAAACAATGCCCGTCACACTCGTTAACGCTCAGTTTAAAGGCGGCTCAGAACAATCCAGATAACGTCGCAAACTGCTACTAGTACAACCTGGAACGTTGCAGAAACATAAGCAAGTGATCGGAATCTTCGAGACAGATCTCGGCGCATCGTTCGCGACAAAGAAGATAACGCGTCGTATCGCAGCAACGAGCATAAACAAATACGGAATACAGAATTGATACGCGTGCCAGAATCACAGTGATAAGGCCGCATGCCGGTGGCTGTTAAAAAACAACAAATACAGTTTTGAAGGTTTCACGGCATTACTTCCCCCTTAAAACTATGCTGTGTTGCACAGGTACGGGATAGACAGGAGGACAGGTAGCAGCGGTAGCAGGTAGCGCAGCAACCTCAGCATACGTCGGGACGCAGGACGGGGCTGGTGGTTCCGGAGCCTTGGGACGAATAAGAGAAGCAAGCTCGTCTTTGATGATGTCATGTAACGCAGAAGAGACATGTGGATTAGAAGAGGCAGGCGCTGAAGAAAGGTCACTCAGCAGCTCCTCACGGATATGGGAGCGGATCATTGTAGGCAGATCGGCCTCGGGAGTTTGGATCCCAGTGTTGAGACGCTGCGACTGTAGATGGTCAAACCGCTGGTAAGTGGCGCGAATATTAGCTTCCGAAGAGGGATTCTGGGCTGCTAGAACAGCGTAGGCAAACGAGCCAATGCCTTTCAAAATATGGCGAACACAGTCGCCTTCAACCATTGATGCGCCAACAAAGGGCGAGTATACGTCCTCGATGTGTAGGTCTCACCTGGAATGCGAGTGTCTAGTTTCTTCAGGAAAACTGTTGGACCAGTACCAACAGTGTCAAAGATTTGTCGGATCTAGGAAGTGGGTCCACTCAGGAAGGGCGTCCTCATGGTTGAGGACCGACGTTTTCGCCACGTCACTTAGATAGAACGCCACGTTGATGAGCTTCATAGAACCGTCCCAGCGATTAAATGCGCTCACGCGATGATACTATTGTAGCCAGTCACCTCGCAGACCGGCAAAAGCAGGAGCGTACGTTTGACATCAACCCGGAATTACCCCACAGCAGACAAGACCACATTCGCAGTCTTCTTTGAGCGTATACAGTGAGTGCTTCTCGTCATCATCTAAGGTGCGAAAAGCACCATTTTCCAAGCACCGCATTATAACTGACGAGCATGTCCGACATCTGCGCCAAAGCCCCTACCGCGTATCGCCGCGAAAACGCCAAGCTATCTGCAAGTCGACCAATGCTTCGTGACGACTTTATCCAGTCATCAAAGAGCCCCTGGCCGGCGCCAGTGGTTCTGGTAAAGAAAAACGACGGTATACTTCGTTTCTGCGTCGATTACCGCCGCCTAAACAGCATAACGAAGAAGGATGTTTACCCTCTTCCTCGCATCGACGACACATTCGATAGGCTCTGCAATGCGAGGTACCTCTCATCGACGGACCTGAAGAGCGGCTATTGGCACACTGAGGTCGATGAGAGAGGTCGCGAGAAGACCGCATTCATCACACAGGACGGCCTTTTCGAGTTCAAGGTGATGCCGTTCGGCGTTTGCTCCGCACCAGCGACGTTTCAACGAGTAATGGACACAGTGCTGGCGGACTTGAAGTGGCAAATTTGTCTGCTGTCCGTGGACGATGTCGTTGTCTTCTCTTGCGCTTTGATGACCACCTGAAAAGGCTTCGAACAGTTCTAGAAGCTATCACATCATCACGCAAACTTTGAAAGCAGAGAAATGCCGCTTTTCCTACGAGGAACTACGGTTCCTAGGTTACATCTAGAGCAAGGATGCGGGTCGTCCAGACCCAAAGAAAACAGCTGCGACTGCAGTTTCCAGCACCTGCCGACAAGAAAGCCGCTGTGCGCTCACTATCGACGATTTGTGAGGAACTTTTCGCGCGTCACCGAACTGCTGACAAAGCTTACAAAGACTGACGTAGCTTTTCGATGGAAAGCGCAGGAAGAAGAAGCCTTCGCCGAACTTACGCGCCGCCTTCGGTCCCCTCCTGTCCTGGGCCACACTGACGCAAGCAGTTTGGGCCTCGGCGCTGTTCTCGTTCGGAAGAGTGCCGGACAGTTATCGAAAGCTGTCGAAAGCTGAAGCCGATTATTCGACGATGGAGAAGGAGTGTCTTCTTAGGCCACTTCAAAGTTCTACCCGTATATTTATACGGCTGACCATTCAAGGTGGTAAGCCATCACCACGCGCTGTGCTGACTGGCAAATTTGAAAGACCCCTCCGGTCGCCTTGCCTGATGAAGCCTACGTCTTCAAGAATTCGACATCACAGTCGTCTACAAGTCAGGTCGCAAGCATTCCGATGCAGACTGCTTGTCACGAGCCCCCACGAAGACGCCTTTCTGGGACCGGTAAGCGCCAGCAGTTTCGCAAAACAGCGATCAGACCCTGAGCTGAAAGTGCTAGCCAATTACTTAGAATGAGAGACCGCTTCCCCTCATGCTGTGTTCAGGCGTCATTTATAATCGTTTGAGGTAAGCAACGGCCTCCACGTGAAGAACTTCGCAGCCAACAGAAACGCGCAATTTCTTGTTGTGCCCAAAAACCTCAGACACGAGATTCTGCAGGCGCTGCACGATGAGCCGACAGCTGGGAACCTCGGGTTTGCGCGCAAGTTCCACAGGATGCAAGAACAATATTACTAGCCACGGCTGCCTGCTGACATTGCTCATTGTGTGAGAACATGCTATGAATGCCAGCTACGCAAAACTTCCTCGACGAGACTTGCTGGTCTGCTGAGCCCGATACTGCCAAACAGCCGAGTCGTTGATGACTACTCTAAATGAATAAATAATAATAATAATAATAATAATAATAATAATAATAATAATAATAATAATAATAATAATAATAATAATAATAATAATAATAATAATAATAATAATAATAATATATTAATAATAATAATAACAATAATAATAATAATAATATTAATAATAATATTAATAATTTATTGGCAACAAATTTACAAAATAATAACCAGCCCGTTTAATCATACATGCTTGTGAACGGAGCTGGGCAGTACAGCGTCATTGCATACGTTACATACGTACCGAACTATGTACGCAAAAAAAAAACAATATTCAAAAGCAGCATTTATAACAAAAATGCATGGAATGAAAAGAGCAAAAAAATGACCAAGCATTTACAACACAAATCAACGACAGTTAAGTGTAAAAAAAATCTGCTATACAGTATTCCTCACTGATAATGAATCTAGAATGAAACAGCACAACAGCACAGGCGAACCGCAAAATGCTCAATCGCATTGCACAAATGACCGAATAGCCTGTTTTATTTTTCGAAGAGAGGTGAGTGATGTATCAATTTCAAATTTATTGAAGATAGAAGGTACATAAAAATATCGGGTTTTTTTCCCGTAATTTGCATAAACATGTGGAACTATGAATTTTTCTGTATGGCGCAAACATCGCGTTTTTCTATTCTTACATTTGAAAGCTTCAGAAAAGTAGTGCTTATACAAAATTTCATATGAAAACTGTTTCTCTATGGACAATATGTCAAAACGAACCATGCTGAGTAATACACTTTCACTGTGGCAGTTAGAACCATAGGAAAGGCTAGAACAATTCTTCTTAAAATACTGTTTAGAATATTTAACTTGTAAGGGGAAGCGGAATGCGGACCCATATACAGTGAAACCATATCTGCGTACCGACTCGCCTAAGCTCTTGCAGACCATTTTTCTTATACGTACATCACACAGCGGTCTAAGGGAGAATAGGTATGCACAAACCGTTCTTAAACGTTTTGCTACTTCGATGATATGAATATTTCATGATAGTGCACTAGGGAACGTAATGCTTAAGTATTTTGTGCTGTTAATGAGCGGAATGGGGATACACAATTTCCAGAGCAATTGTAATGCAAGAAACTTGGATTGTAGTTTGAAATGATTTTATGTGGGTTGTGAAAACCTATAAGGTTTGTTTTGGCTTTGTTAATTACTATTTTATTGCGTGCAAACCATGAAAGCGCTTGTATTATATCAGTAACATATCCCCAAGATTGCTATGAGATGTTCCAGACAGTACAATGGCCGTGTCATCTGCACACAAGTATAGTGTGGATTTCAGTGGCAGAGTGGCTAAATCATTTATATGAATATAAAATAGGAGGGGCCCTAGAATCGAGCCTTGGGGTACTCCAGATTTAATGTCTAGTCAGTTCAGTTCAATCTTTCAGTCGTGCCCGACTCTTCGCGACCCTATGGACCATGTCACGCCACGATTTCAGGTCTCTCACTCCTAACATCACATAACTTCATCTGCAGCGCCTCGAGGATGCCACCTAACCATCGCGTTCGCTGCCTGCCCCTTCTCAGGCGACCCTCAACCTTTCCCAACATCAAATCTTTCTCCAGCGACTCCTCTCTTCTCATCAGATGACCAAAGTAGCTGAGCTTTAACTTTAGAATTTAACCCTACAATGAGCAGTCAGGGTTTACTGGTCGGCAATATCGACTGATTTGATCTTCTGGCAGCCCAAGAAACTCTCGAGAGTCTCCGCAAGCACCACAGTTCAAACGCATAAATTATTCGGCGGTCAGCCTTCTTCACAGTGCAACTCTGGCATTCATACATCACAAGTGGAAAGAAGCAGGCGTCTCCTAATTATGGCTGCAGTCTCCTTCCGGGGTAATCTTGGAGCCCAAGAAGAGAAAATCTGTCACAGCTTCCACTACTTGCCCCTTGATGCTCCAGGACTTGATAGGGCAAGACGCCATGATCTTTGTCTTTTTAATGTTCAGTTTAAGCCCAAACTTCTCACTGTCTTCTTGTACGCGCATCAGAAGTCTCTTGAGTTCCACTTCACTTTCTGCCATTAAAGTGGTATCATCCGCATTTCTAAGGTTGCTGATACGTTTTCCAGCAATCTTCACTCCAGCTGAAGACTCGTCCAGATCGGCCTTCCTCATGATGCACTCTGCCTATACGTTAAATAGGCAGGGCGACAGTACGCAGCCTTGTCTAATTCCTTTCTCAATCGGAAACCAATCAGTAAGACCATGCCCAGTTCTGACTGCGGCCTCTTGCCCTTCATACAGGTTCGTGAGGAGACAGATGAGGTGAATTGGAACTCCCATCTCTTGGAGAGCTTGCCACAATCTGCTGTGATCTACGCAGTCGAACGCTTTCGCATAATCAATAAAGCAGACATAGATGGGTTTCTGGAACTCTCTTGCTTTTTCCATGATCCAGCGAAGGTTGGCAATCTGGTCTCTAGTTCCTCTGCCCTTGCGAAACCCAGCTTGCACGTACGGAAGCTCCCGATCAACTTACTGCTGCAGCTTACCTTGGAGGAGTTTAATCATGACCTTGCTAGCATGCGAAATAAGCGCGATCGTGCGGTAGTTGGAACAATCTTTGGCACTGCCTTTCTTTGGAATGGGGATGTAAACTGACCTCCTGTAATCCTGTGGCCACTGCATGGTTGTCCAAATTTGCTGACATAATGTATACAGAACGTTATCAGCGTCGTCATGGTTGAGGTTTTGAAGCAACTGAGCTGGAATGCCATCAATTCCTCTAGCTTTGTTCTTAGCAAGGCTGGCTAAGGCCCATTCAACTTCACTCTCCAGGATGCCCGGCTCGCGATCAGTAATCACAACCGTCTTATGTTGGGTTTGCACATCCGGGTGCTTCTTGTACAGTTCTTGTGTGTATTCTTGCCACCTGTTTTTTATATCTGTGGCTTCAGTGAGGTCTCTGCCTCGTTTGTCCTTTATCACGCCAAGCTTAGCACTGAGGCTTCCTTTGATATCTTTGATTGTCTTATACAGAGCTCTTGTGTTCCTCAATTGGCTGTTGTCCTCAACTGCTTGGCACTGTATGTTCAGGAAGGCATTCTTATCTCTCCTTGCTATTTCCTGAACATCCGCATTGAGAACCTTGTATCTTTCTCTTTCTCCCTTAAAATTTGCCGTCCTCCTTTCCTCAGCTATTTGCAAAGCCTCTTCAGATAAGCAGTTTACTTTCTTGCATTTCTTTTGCTATGGAACTACCTTAGTAGCAACTTCTTGTATTATATCACGAACACATCTCTTCAGGCTCTCTGTCTTCTAGATCTAATTCCTGAAATCGATTCCTCACTTCCATAGCATATTCTGTTGGAATTTGATCCAGATCATACCTGAAAGGCCTTCTAGTTTTCTGCGTTTTCCCCAATCGAAGCTTAAATTTGGCAACAAAAAGGTGATCATCGTTGCCACAATCGGCCCCAGGTTTTGTTTTTACTGCTTGTATAGCGCTTCTCGATCTCTGCCGGTGAAGAATATAATCTATCCGATTCCTGTACAGACCGCCCGGTGAAGTCCATGTGTACACGCGCCTCCTGTGCTGTTGAAAATGAGTATTCGCTGTGGTCAGGTTGTTTTCTTAACAAAACTCTACTAGCCTCTGCCCAGCTTCATTTGGCTCACAAGACCAAACTTACCTGTAATTCCGGACATTTCTTCACTCCCCACCTTAGCATTCCAGTCTCCTATGAGAAAAAGGACGTCTGATGATGGAGTGCGGTCTAAAAGGCATTGCAGGTCAGCATACACTCTGTCAACGTCAGCTTCTTCAGCAGTAGTGGTTGGTGCATAGACTTGGATACCTGTTATGTTGAAAGGGTGA
>NC_139344.1:506445270-506610270 GCF_055883805.1 Amblyomma maculatum
GATTTTGTTGAGAAATTTATTCTATCGAATAGTGTGAAGTGCCGCCAAATGAAGATTACGTCATTTTTTAAATAAATCAGTTCTGCATTGCCTAAATCCCGATTTGTGTGCTCATTTTTGCTTGGCAGTGCAAAATGAAAGGTAAGGTTTCGCGTGCTTATACCACACTTTAAAGGAAAAAAAATGCTTTTTTTTCAGCTCTGTGCTTTCCATTTTAGGGTAGCCTTTACTTGGGTTTATGAACAGAATTTTGTTTTGTAGGAATTTGTGTGTACTTTTACAACGAATATAGGATATAACGAACGAATTTCCACGCAAAATGAGACTTCATTATAACGAGGTTTGTCTGTTGTGGGGGTTCTTACTAAGCCGTCGAGCCTCTTCTGAGGTCTAGGCCGCAAACACAGAGCTCCTGCGATCACACACCATGGGCAGCCGTTCTCACTGCCGCAAAGTGGTAATGCGAAGTACGACAGAACACAGAACAGGACTTTGCCCGGAACCAGATGTTTATTGGGTTTTCCCAAAAAGAACGCTGGTGAAGGTCTTGCTGGCGACCCTATTCTTTTGGATGGGGCCTGACACTTCGAAGGGCAAGATGGCGACAACAAAGAAGTATAGCGGGGAGGTATTTACCTTGCGTCCTTCCGTTGTCGCGGCTCGCTGTCGTCTCTCCCCGGCGGTAGCCGGTTCCCGCCGATCTCGGCGCATCTTGCCCTTTGTCTTTTTTCGGCCAATGAGCGTCGCGTTTGCGACGCCTAGCGGTGCGCTCCTGCACCCGGCGAGGGAAGAGGGAAACGCGGCGCTATCGAGCAACCCGTTTGGGTTACTCAACCTCTGAAGAGAAGGAATACTTTTGTCCCCTTCATCCTCCGCGGCGCACGGTGCTTCGGAGGGATGCGCGGTTCTCCGCGATCGCTACACTCCTCCTCCCTAAAGACCGAACGTCACCTGAAATCAGGCGACGGTAGGCCGGCAACGACTTCTTTGCCGCCTTGTCTTGCATCCAACGCTCCAATGTCGCTGTCCGGGTGGCTAGTTGGGATGGTCGGGTAGTCCGGTCTTCCGTACACTTCTTCACTGTGCAGGTGTAAGCGCCGCCACGGCGGTTTCGCGACGTGCAGTGCCTGGAGGGTTGGTTGCGCCGTAATCTTTCCGTTCGCTGCTCCACCGCTACTCTGTCTGCCGTGAGCACGAATTAAGTCCTTTGCCTTGAAGCTTGCGATGATCACATGGCGCCGCTCGTCGATACGCCGACAGCATGGAAATGCTGTCACACTGCTGCGACGACCGCCGTCACACCCACACGCGCGCACGCACGCACACACGCCACTTGCCGGAAACACGGCGGCGATATCCGAAACGCTTATCTTGAGAAGTGTCCCTCCATGGCGATCCGGCGCTCGAGAGGCGGCACTGCAGCCGGCAGCTGCTGCTCCTACAGCCGTCCAGAACCGTCGCCGGGCGCTGCTTCCTGACGGCTGGGCAGCGGCGACTTGGGTTGTGGCACGGCCAGTCTCGATTGAGTGCGCGCTTCTGTTGTGGCGGCTAGAGCTGCGACCGTCGCTGGCACCCAAGGCGTTGTTGCTGCTGACTATCCGATGCTTGTGATGTTGACTGCGTCAGCGAGGTCGCTGGGAGACGATTCCTGTCTTCGCAGCGCCTTCTGGGAGACCCCTTTCGGATTTTCGATTAGTTTTCCCTTGGCGCTCCTAGCCAATAGTTGCCTGCCATTTGGCCAGGTCCCTACGGCAGCGAGGGGAGAGGGGGGACAGCTTGGTAGAGTCTTCGCCAACGCCCGCTTTTCCTTTCCTCCCCTCTCTTTGTTTGGGACGAGGGGACATACCAACAGTACTGCTAGATATGACCCTCCTGCAGCCAGCTCGCTTCCTCACAACCGGTTGCTTACCTGACCGCTCTTCTGAGTGGTCGACGCTTTGTTAGGCCAGTAACCCCATCAAGGTCGTTTTCGCCTAGAGCGGGTGTTGTATGGGCGAGCTTTGGGGGTAGGTGGGGGCACTGACCTTTTCTCGCGTCTTCGCGAAATCGACGCTGCCGCCCTGCCAGCCACTTCCCGTTGGAAGTACTGCTTTAGCTCCCCGACGTGGATCGGCTTGCCAAGTCGACCCGTGTTCGGATCTTTCAGCCTGTAGCTCAACTGCGAGAGCTTCTCAGCAACTATGAACGGCCCAATGCCAGCTGCGCAAGGCCAGCTGCGAACCCCGTGCTCGCATCGCTCTGCTCATGGCTACGCTTTAGAACGAAGTCTCCCACTTGAAATTCCACGGTCCGATGCGCGCGATCATAGGCAGCCTTCTGGCTAGCCCTTGCTTTAGCGCGATTTTGGCTGGCCTCGCTCACTGCTTTTTGCAAACGATCACGCATGTGCCGCGCGTAGTCGGCTATTGCCGTTTAGCCTGACGAAGCATCCTGCCTTTTGGTCAAATTGGTGTCAGTTGGCGTATTTAGTTCCCTCCCGAACATCAGGAAGGCAGGCGTGAAACCTGTGGAGCGATTCTCGCTTGTTCGCAGTGCGAAGGTGATCGCGTCGAGGTGCTCATCTCAGTCGTTGTGCGTTCGGGCGTATGCCCCGAGTAGTGGCTTCACATCGCGATTGCAGCGCTCGGTCACATTTGACTGCGGATGATAACACGTTGTTCGCTGCTGCCGTACGCCCATTGCGGCACACGTATCACGAAAAACTTTCTCCGTGAAATACGAGGCGTTGTCAGTGATCAGCCTCTCCGGAAACCCGTAGCGACAGAACAATCCTGAGAGCTTCGTCAGGATCTCCTTCGTTGTGGCGTTTCGCAGCGGATAGAGTTCAGTGATTCCGCTGAAGTGACATGTCACCACTAACACAAATTTGTGCCCTCTTTTGCTGCGCGGCAGCGGTCCGATCAGATCACACACCACAGTTTCCCATGGCTTTGTGCTCACGATCGGTTGGAGCAGGCCAGGCGGTTTTCCACCTCGCGGCTTCCTTTCTTGGCAGACGTGGTAGGTCCGTACGTATTTACATACATCAGCCTTCATTCCTGGCCAGGTAGCGAGCCGACATAGTTTCTTCCATGTCTTTGGTGCGCTTCCGTGACCGTCTGCGTCGTGATAGTGCTGCAAAGCAGCATGCCTCAGTTGGCCGGGGATGACAGCTTTGAAGCACTCGTTTGAGTCTTCTTTGCCAGGCACGTATTTCAGCAAAGCTCCATCAGCGTCCAACAGGAAGCTCTCCCGCTCACTCGCAGCAATACCAGCTGCACTAGAGCTCGCGCCTACCGCGTTCTCCGCGGATTCTGGGCGCTCTTCGACCAGCGGTGTCGATTGGTCCGTCTCTTCACGCAGACTGGCGACCATCTCACGACAATACGAGTCTTCCTGTTGAGCTTTGATTAGCTCTTCCCTGCTGAATGCAATCTCGATCGGCGTTTTCGCTGTCACGAGATGCGCGTGCTCCGGAGGCAGAAATTTCTCCTTTCGGCCCTCCTTTCCCGACGAGCGGGGAAGTTGCCGCGCCTCCTCCCCCGCGGCTGGGGACGGGTCATTCACCGGCGCGCGCGACAGCGCGTCCGCAACCACGTTTGTGGCACCTTTCCGGTAGCGCACCTCGAAATCGAAGCGCTGTAGCGTCAGTGCCCAGCGCGCGAGCCTCCCGCTTGGCTCATGTAAGCGGGTCAGCCATGTCAAGGCCATGTGATCGGTTTCGACTGTGAACCTTGTACCTTCCACGTACATCTCGAATTTTCGGAGCGCGAAGATGATAGCGAGGCATTCCTTCTCCATCACTGAGTAGTTGCGCTCCGCCGGCGTTAGCGCACGGCTGGCGAACGCCACGGGGCGCAGTTTCTCGTCCTCCCTTTGGAGAAGCACTGCGCCCACTCCGAAATCACAGGCATCTGTCTGGATCAAAAAGGGCCTATTTAGGTCGGGGAGTTTCAGTGACGCGGTATCGGCGATGGCTTGCGAGAGCTGACGAAAACTCGCCTGCTGTTCCTCTCCCCATTCCCACGAGGCTGCCTTCCTTAACAATTTTGTTAGAGGGGTTTGCAGGCGGATGCAGTTGGGAATGAATTGGCGATAGTAGCCCACCATGCAGAGAAAACGGCGCACGGCCTTTACATCGTTCGGCACCGGGAATTCCAGGATAGCGCGAAGTTTGTCAGGGTCTGGGGCTACTTTTCCTCGCTGAACGCGGTAGCCGAGCAAACTGACTTCAGCCCTGCACAGCTGTGCTTTAGCGGGGTTCAGCGTGAGACCTGCTGTTCTGAGTTTTCCCAGAACGTCTCGGAGGTGTTCGAGGTATTCCTCGAATGTGCGGGAGTAGATGACGATGTCGTCCAGGTAGGCGAGAGCGTGATGCCATTTGGCGTCTCCCAGTACACGGTCGATCAGCCGCTGAAAGGTGCTCGGACTTCCGGACAGACCGAAGGGCATCCTAACAAATTTGTAGAGACCCCTGTGGCATGTGAACGCCGTTTTACACTCGTCGCCTGGTCGCATCTCTACTTGGAGATAGCCTTTGCTAGCGTCCAGAGTAGAAAAATACCGCGCTCCGCCGAGGTTCGAAACAATGTCGTTCACGCTCGGGAAGGGGTATGCATCCTTTTGTGTGACCGCATTCAGTCGCCTGTAGTCCACGCAGAGCCGTGAGCTACCGTCCTTTTTGGGGACCAGCACCACTGGGAATCCCCAGGGGCTTGATGAGCGGCGAACAATGCCCGCATCGATCAGTTCTTGCAGCGCCGCGTCAATCGCCTGCCTTTTGGCGGGGCTGACCAGTCTCGGGTTGGATTTCCAAGGCTGTGCGTCTCCTGTCTCGATGCGGTGCTGTACAAGCTTGGTACAGCCGGGGCGGTCCGTGAACATCTCTTCGAAGTTTCCTAACAACGAAAAGACGCGGCCGCGCTCATGGTCTGTTAGGTTGTCGGCGTTTGCCAGCAGACCCTGTAAACGCTCTTCTGCGCCCACGCGCAAGGCATGGGGATGGGCTGCAGCTGCTGTATTCAGCGGCTGAGGGGGAGCGCCGCTTCCACGGGAGGTATTCCTCCTTTCCACCTTGGAAGCTGTCCTTTCGGCCGTCGCGGTCGGTGCTGTGACGAACGGCTTGAGTGGCGCGAACGGGCTTTCCCGATAGCCACCATTGCCAATATCAACCACGATTCCCGTACGGGACAAAAAATCTCGGCCGAGAATAACTGGTACCGTGAGTCCAGGCAAATGAATGAAACGCTGTCGCCGAGCGCGCTCATTCCAACGCGCGACGAGGCGCACATCACCGTCGGAGCATACTTCTCCGCTTGCCAACTGGAGGGGCAGGCTGTGTTTTCGCACCCGAATGCCTCTCTGTCGAAGGCGGGAAACGACTTCGTCTCCGATTAGAGAAGTGCTAGCACCAGTGTCAAGCAGTGCTCGGAACGTAGTCCCTGCTATCGCAAGGTCTATGAACGGAGCCCTGGTAGTGGTCGGTGTTCCGATCCTGAGAAGTGAGGGTGCCACTATTGCAGCTCCGTCGCTCGGATCACCTTTGGCCGCTGGTGCTCCTACCGACGGCCTACCTCGTTTCCCTGACTCGCAGGGCAGGCACGAGCCAAGTGACCAACTTGGCCACAAGAGAAGCATGGCCCGGGATTCCGGGCTCTAGACTGAGGCAGACGAGGGTGCTCTCGCGTACGGCCGTCCGTGAGAGCTTGTTGAGCCGGTGCCACCACCATGTTACGCTGCCCGTCCGCACGCGTCACCAGAGCTCGATCGTTTGACCGTGTTTGGTAATCTCTGTCGGGCGGTCGGCGTCAGGTTGACCACTTTACCTCTCGCGCAGCTTCGATGATTCTCGGCTCGTTTGAGTAAGGATCAAGAGCGCGATCCGAGATTTCCGGGAAAGCACTCTCACCTGAAACACGGGACGTTCGAGCGTTTTCACTCCTTGAACGCGCACTGCCATTCCGGGCGCAGCTGGGCTCCAGACAATCCGATGGGGGTGGCGGGGGCCGGTACGCACGGGCAGCTGAAATTTCGGCTTGCACCCGACACGCTTCCACGGCAAGCTCATTCAGGTTCCTGCAGCGACTTTCCCGCAGGTAAAGAGCAAAGGTGGGGTGGCTCTGTCGGATTACTCGTTCCACTTGCTCCGTGTTCGAAGCGTTGGGATCGGCGTAATCGTAAAGCTCCTGCATCGCCCTGACGTATTCGACGAGCGACTCGTTGGGAGCTTGGGTTCGGAGTTCCAATTCTCGCCGCATTCGCTGCTGGTAGTCATGAGGAAGGAATTCCTCCCTAAACATACTGCGGAATTCAGCCATAGTGCTCGCTGTGTGACCTACCAAACGGTGCCACCGAGCGGCTTGGTCAACCAGTGCCACTGGTATCACTCTTCGCAGCATGTGGGTCTCGCTGCAGCCGTTGACTTGGCCGTACTGGTCTAACGCCAGGAGAAAGCTGTTGGCGCTCATTTGATCGCCGTGGCCGCTGTACGTTGGGATCGGTGTTCCGATCCGCGGGCTGGGTTGCAAGGACTGCAGTGCTTGCTGGAATGTGCTGGTGAGGACTCCTGCGAGGTTTTCGGCGTTTGCCGCTGCCTCGCTCTCGGGTGCCGCGACGAGTGGCGAGATCGTCGGCGGGGTTGGCGCGGCCCCTGTGCTGCCGTTTGGTAGCTGCGAGGGCGGACATGGCGTGCCTGGCGCTTCTCCCCGATCCGTTCGCGCGTAGTGCAGGGGCGCGCAACCTCTTGAGGGTGGCATTTCGCGGCGTCTGCCGGAATCTGCCTACGGGCGTCGTGTTTCGCTGGCTGCGCCTGCAGCAGCGAATTGTCCCGTCTGTAGAGTCGCGTTGGCGGTGAGCGAGCCGTGGGCCGGGCTTTCCCTGTACCCGGGGCTGAGCTCTGCGAGCCACATCAGATCAGGCAGATTACTCTGCTGGTCTGGCATTGTGTCCGGCGGAAGCGAGTAGCTCAAGTGCTTCTGCATGAGAGAACCACGTTGGGGCGCCAGTTGTGGAGGTTCTTACTAAGCCGTCGAGCCTCTTCCGAGGTCTAGGCCGCAAACACAGAGCTCCCGCGATCACACACCACGGGCAGCTGTTCTCACGGCCGCAAAGTGGTAATGCGAAGTACGACACAACACAGAACAGGACTTTGTCCGGAACCAGATGTTTATTGGGTTTTCCCAAAAAGAATGCTGGTGAAGGTCTTGCTGGCGACCCTATCCTTTTGGATGGGGCCTGACACTTCGAAGGGCAAGATGGCGACAATAAAGAAGTATAGCGGGGAGGTATTTACCTTGCGTCCTTCCATTGTCGCGGCTCGCTGTCGTCTCTCCCCGGCGGTAGCCGGTTCCCGCCGATCTCGGCGCATCTCGCCCTTTGTCCTTTTTCGGCCAATGAGCGTCGTGTCTGCGATGCCTAGCGGTGCGCTCCTGCGCCCGGCGAGGGAAGAGGTAAACGCGGCGCTATCGAGCAACCCGTTTGGGTTACTCAACCTCGGAAGAGAAGGAATACTTTTGTCCCCTTCATCCTCTGCGGCGCGCGGTGCTTCGGAGGGATGCGCGGTTCTCCGCGATCGCTACATTGTATACCTCTTTCCGCAAGAAAATTCAATGTCATACACTACGCATTCAGCACATGGTGTCAACTTAACCTGGTGATTTGTTTTACACGATCTCCTCTCGCTTATTTTTTGTTGATTCTTCATTCTTGTGTCCACTATGGCACATATCTTAGCAAGTTTCTCAGGGGCTGAAAATACAACAGCATATCTTTATCCTATGTTTAACCTATGAGACAACCGGTGTACATGCGGTATGACCGCATACTTCTTTCTACTGCCCGGCTCCTGTGGCTGAGAACTATCGTCCGACTTTAGTTTTCTTACAATTTTATTACAGGCAAGCAAGATTACCTGATGCGGATATGCTGCCAATCTTAATCTGTCAATCTGCTGGCCAAAACTACTGATCATTTCATGCACACATGACTTTAAAAGGGCAGACCCCAAGCACGCGACAGCTATGTCACATTTAACCAATTTAGAGTGGGCTGATTTGTAGCTAAGTAACGGCTTCTCCGAACGCTGCCGGAAAGACCAGCATACATGATCTATCTTTAATACTAACCTTAAATCCAAAAATTGCAACTTCTTGCCGCTCGGTACCTTGAAAGTTAACTTCAAGCCCTGCCCGCAACTATCAAAGACCCCCAAAATTTCACCAACCTGTCCCATTACGTCCCCCTCCACAAAAATTAAATAATCATCAACATACCTAAAAACCTGTTTTACACATACCCTCAAGGTACTTTTTATTGCCCTATCCACATAGCAAAGGAAAATATTACTTAGTACGGGTGCCACTTTTGAACCTATGCACACCCCCGCTCTTTGAGCATCCATTCCACAAAAGTCGACTGCAAATAAAACGTTCCAAAAAAGATTCAACACCCCACAATCCGAAATAAACCCCTCTTCATCCAATTGTTCTAACATACTGCCTGAGGAAGAGAAAAAACAAATCTTGGATGGCAATGTTGAACATTCCACTTGAACCAGGGTTATAACGCGGCAAATACTCTACAATGGGCACTGAATTAGAAACTAAAAAAGGATCATCAGGTACAAGCGTGTCCAAACATTTCTGCAAAAAACCTGATACGGAGTGTTGCCAGGAGGCGCGTTCCGTAACTATGCATATGAAAGGAATTCTCGGTTTGTGGGATTGGCAGAGAAGAAAAAACAGTTTCTCTCTGACTTAACTGCCTCCCAAAGGCGTTCCAAATTCATTTAATGCAACAACCTCAAAGCTTCACTCTTTTGCCTGTTAATGTTAAGCCGGACTCTTTCGAAGTTTTTTGCGACGGCAGTCCCTGCTTTTTCTATGAAAATATTCCCTATATAGCGATTGCAGTGTCGACACGGACTCGGGTCAAGTCTCTGATCAAGAGTAGAACTGTATGGTCTGCTGTGAGTTATGCATAAAACGCGGGGAGTGATGATGAGGCTGCGTGCGGTAAATAAAGGACTTTAGCAATTTGTGCCTTTGGCGAACCTGTACTTTTATAACAAGGGTAAGTTCTGCTTGAAAGTAATGTTATGGTTATATTTACAATAGCTAGCCTAAAACTCCTGATTCGTACCTATTTAAATTTGCTTTTAGCGCTCCAAAACATCTGCTCAAAAATTTTGCCCGCATAATTATCGCACTCCCCAACTTAGCATCAACTTTCCGTGGAAAAAAGTGCGAGCATTATGCGAGTAAATATGGTATATATATGATCTTTCAGTCATTAAAATTCAGTTGTGAGCCTGCGCATGTCCTGTCCGCCACTTCTTGTTTTGTTTTTTAGTGCAGTAGCCCCTTCATGGATAAGGTTGTCTGGGACATGCATTTCCACCGGGTGATTGACACATCGGCCACTCCAGCTGATGTTACTGCAGATCAGAGGGATAAATTTTGTTTGGGAGTTGCCTCTTTTGTTTGCTTCCAAAGTGCAACTTTGGTGAGGTTTTTCTGGTAACACTTGTTTTGACGTTTTGTAGGGGCAGTAACTATCTAGCTTTCTTCCATGAAGTCCGGTTAGAGAGCTGGTTAGGGAAGCCTCAGTCAGCCAACTTAATCCCATTTTAGTGCTAATACAAGGGTAGCCCCAAAAGTAAGGTGCTGGAGCCGCAGAGAAGCTGTTGGTCATGCTGTAAGGCACCCTTGATCCCTATGCTGTACTGCATTGGCATCTAGTGGAACTCCTGCTTGTCAATATGACGTAGTTTATACAAGAGGCGTTCATACAAATTTTGTTGCCACGTGGCCCAAGTGCATGGACAGTTTTGCATGGATGTCACAAGTGTCACCAGAGGGAATATACAGTTAGTCTTTTTGAAATTTATGACAAGTGGGAGAGCTCTGACAAGTCATTCGCCAAGATTGAATGCATCATGTTTCAAGACTCCCTTTCGATGATTGCTGCATTTTGGTTCCTGGGGTTTTTAAAAGCACCATTTGTAGGTTTTGGCTGAATAGTTGCAACACTGGAAGGTAAGAGGTGGCCGTGAATGAATCTCCTACGTTCATATGCTTAGCTGCGTGCGTCTCTTCTTCTGTGCACACATTTTGATTCCTTTGAAGGGCAGACACATCAGCGAGGTTTTAATGTGTACCATATCTGCTTACCCACTTTCTTTCACAAAAAGTTGACATCATTTGAGGAGGGTTTGTTACCACAGAAAAAGAAAAATTCTGGCCATTCCATCGTTCACAAAAGCATGTGGGGAGCCACAATCGTATTTCAGCATTGCTTGCTTTAAAAAGCGTCATGAATGCGATCTGATGATTTTGTGATGGTCGGCAGCCATTTGCATCAACATGCCTTCAAGGGCAGGTGTGCTTTATTTCTAGGGTTTGAGCATTGGCTGTGGGGTTAGAAGGATTTGACACTTTCGCTCTGAATGTCGCCATATCGCTTGAGGTGGTTCTGAAAGCTTTGTGAGAATGTTTTGTAGTGTGTTTAGCAAACTAATGCAATGTTTGCCCCGTTACTGGAACTGGGTTAACCAAAAATTACAGACAGGCAGAATTTGTTTGGCTGATTTCAGTAGTATTTCCTTTGGGAGTTGTACTTAAGTGAAGGATAAGTAAATGTGTGAGTTTAATGGAATGAGTAATTTTCGCAAAGTATGGTGAGCACATAAAAATTTGTCTCCAGAGAAGTGGTTAAAAATGAATGCATATGGGGGCCATGATGTGCCAAATGTTGAGTCAGATTGACAGGTGGGGACATATTTTAAACCAGTGGAGAGGGCAGAGGAGGTAAAGGCGTACAAAAGCGGCTGTGTGAGAAAGGCCGCTCTTTTGTGACTTGCAAAAAATTTTGCTTGTGGAGTGTAGTCTGCCCTCTCTTTGGTTCAAAGACAGGCTGTGTCCAAATGCAATTGTGCAGTTTATGCCACGTGTAGTGAGTGACTGTAAGCTTTTGCGAAGAATATGCAGCCTCGCTTGCTGCTGTGCCGAGCTGCATTTGTCAGCATCGCTTGTGGACAAATTAGGCAGTTCTAAATAACACAGCCTGGATAAAGAAAGCTGATGAGTGCTGTGTGAAATAAAAGTTGGCCACAACATGGCAATGAAGCATTTGGCATTCACCTTGCAGGGTTTGACGATGCGCAAACAAGTGCAGGTACGACCGGTGCAAAAGAAATACAGTTGAACCCGGATATATCGAACTCGAAGGGGATCGCGAAATAGTTTGATATATTGATAATTCGATATACAGAAATAGGCTTGTGACGGCACTTACGATGCGAAAAAAACGATACCGTATTTGTCGCGTAATCAACCTACTCGCATAATGAACCTACCCTCCACTTTTGCACCCGAGAATTTTTTGGGAAAAAAAAAGCGTTTGGGCCAGCTCGCTCACATGCAAGCGATTGAGTGATCTCAGCAACGAGTGGCAGCGACAGAGCAAAAAATTTCCAACTTGTTGGAACTGCGTCCCTCTCGCCGCTCGAGCCACCGCGGCAGCTCAAAACAAGGTTTCTGTGTCGCCGCGGCAGAAACCGCGAGCGTTTTCGCTTGCATGTCGATGGCGCGCGCCACTTCGTTTCGGTCGTCTCATCCACAGCTATTTCTTGGCAGCGTGCCAAGATGCTGCGCAGCGATAACGATAGCGGGGAGTGAACTTGGCAGAGTGATGCTAAAATCCGGTGTCATGATCGCAACTGACCGCGTGCTTTCGTTGATTCATACATTCAAAGATAAAGGACTCCTGCAAAAAAAAAAAAAAACGCTTCTTAATGCTCGCAGTTGCCATATCTTACACTACGCCGTGCGTACAGCACAACGATAAGAATGAACGACTCTCGCAAAAGAAAAAAAAAGAGAGAGAGATCTGCTGCTTCTTAACGTCCGCAGGTGCTATAGCCACGTCAGCCGCCACGTGCAGAGGGTTCGCAACACACGCTGGAGAAAGCGTCCGACGTTCTGTCTGAAAACGGGCTCAGCTGGCTTGGCGCATGCGTAGCACGTGCTACTGCGAACGAAGGCCGGGAGAGAGGAAGGAAAGAGATAGCTCGGCAAAAGAATGGGCACATCCTTGCACTTCGCTCTAGCTCGTTTTTCCCCTCGTTACCACTGGTTCATTCACGCACATGGCTTGCAAACGTTATGTGCTGGCGCACGGGAAACGATAACCGCAGATGTGCGCGCCTTTGGGGAATGGGCGCGACGCTGCCCTAGACCAGCCATCGCCGAACTGTCCCCTCTCATTCCTTCCGCACGTGGCTTCAAAACGTCACGTGGCAAACGGCCAAGGGTGATGCGATCGTCTTTGGGGAAGGCACACATTTCCAGTCCGTGGTGCAGTGTTCGATATATCGAACGACCAGTGAAATTGAGTTCGCCATATGACACGGCTTTCCCATACTTTTACATGGGATTTTCAAGGGAATATTCCGTGAGTTCGATATAACCAAAATTCGATATATCTGGGTTCGACTTATTATAACCTGGTACAGCTTGCATTTCATGCTGGATGGTGCATGCATGTGTAGCTAATGGAAACCTACACAGTAGTGTTTCCCAGTGGCTGTGTTGTAGTGTATTTAAATTCTAATTTAGTGAATACACTGACTGAACAAGCAGCAGAAAAATGGAGCACTGGATATCAAAGTATGCACATTTGCAGGCCCCCACTGCAGGGCACTCGTCTGCTAGTAGAGCCAGTGTTGCTAGGAGTTGAGGGCCAAGTGAAGGTGCATCAATATGGGGGCATTCCACAAGGAAACTGACTGACTGCAGCCGTGCGTGGTGTGACAAAGGCAAGAACTGTGCAGAGACCAAGTGGCTGACTGGGGTTAGCTCAAGCGGCTGGTTTGATTTGAGGCCTTGGTACTATCTCGCTCGCTTGCATTTTCTGCTTGAGGGGCGTATGATGAAAGCAGATGGTGCAGCAGTCTGGGTCAACTTGTGCGGGCAACGTGGCCAGGGTCCCTACTCTTTTGGTTCTCAGATATCATAGTGTGTCGTGGCGCTCTGAAACTGGAATTGTTCGATATCTGTAATACGGTAATAATAAATGACTTATCAGACGTGCCTGCAGAAATTGAATATTTTGTTTCTCCACCCAATTTGTGATAACATTGATGTTTCATTCTGTTTGCAACAAATTTTGTTACTCTAAATGCTGACCACTTCAGCACACATGAAAGTGAGTGGAAGATAACATTGTGGAGCAATTTCCGAGTTAATTTTAGCTGCCTTAGTGCGTGCCAGATGCCCTTAACAGCAGCTCAGATGAGATGGCCAGTAGAATAGCCATACCAACTCATTTTGCTGCAAGCTTTCTATTGCATGAGAGTCACTGGCTTGCGTAACTCACACTAAATGTGCATGTAGCACAAACATGCAAAGCAGCATGAGGAAAAAAAACTTGCACATTGCCTTGGCTCTGGGGTTCGACTGCAGCATGTGCTAAGCTGTGCGTTGTCGCAGTGTAATGTAGTAAGATGTTCGTTTAAAACTGAAGGTAATAAAATGTCATGTTTTTTTACCCACCGCAATGGCATTGAGCTGTTGGGTCTTGAGGCCACTGTGGTGACCCTCATAGCCCATGTGTCACTCTGCAATGGTAGCCACATTTATATTGACTGCTCATGGCATCAACTGATTGAGCCATTGAGTGGACTTTCATAGAGGGTGGGGTGTAAATGAGGTCAACTTCTGTTAATTTCAGCAGCATCCAGGAAACTGAACTGTTGTTCAGTGACGTGTAACTGCCCATGTAACTTTACTTTGAGAGTTATGTCGGTGTGGTAGTTATATAATTGCTGTGTACAGGTGGCAAATATAATGCTGACATTGGAAACTTGTGGATACTCTAGCGTCAGTTCAAGTTAACCAGCCGTTTGGACTAATGGGAGTGCAGTGTTCATACATGTCTTCAGTTTGCCGCAATTAAGCTACAGTGAAAGCTTGTTAATCCGAACCTCGATAATTCGAATTTTCGGTGAATTCGAACTAGACTACTTGGTCCGGCCAAGCTTCATAGAGATATGTGTATAAAAAAGGCGGTAATTCGAACCCGAATCGGTTCCGCTATCGATAATTTTAATTATGCGCCGCCGCGCCTGGGTGGCTTGGCGCACATCACACGGCAAAAACAAAAAGAAACTCCTCCGCAATCGGAAAGCATAATTAGAGGCTTCGCACGTCCAAAACGGGGACAGATGATGAAACCAGGTAAAACCATGGAAGAGTGGGTAAAACTCAAATGGCACCATGACCGGCACGGCGGCCGGCGGCATTGGAGGTAGGGGAAGGCGGCCGCGGCTGCCAGCTCTCTCTTATGCGCAGCCTCCGTAGCTCGCAACTAAATACTCAATTATTCCAACCCTGTTAACTTGGAAATAGGGATAAGTACTGTTGGCGCGGTCCCAGCCAACGCCCATGAAAGGCTATGATCTCGGACGGGCACTATGGGTTAAACTTTTTTTTTTTTTTCCGATAGCCATCCATCCTTTCACCCATCAGTTGTCAACAGCGGCTTTTAGCGCTGTTCCGTTCTTCAAAAGCCCCTTGCTGCTGCTATGCGCATTCCAGTGGAGTGGCAGTAGACAGCGCCTGCCCCAGTCGCTCATAGCATGATAAAGCAAACATACTGAAAAGGAGGCTTGCACAACTGGACAAGCGCTGGCACTTTGCAAAGTTCCCCCCCCCCCCCCCCCTTCGCTCCCCCTTGCTGGAGCTAAAGTCATAAGATAAACACGCCCTTATCCCTGGGCAGCATCTTGGCACACTGCCAAGAAATGTGTTGTGGACTGTGACCACCTGAAACAGAACACTTTTTTTTTTTCAGATTGGTAGGCACAAATCGGGGTTGGGTGGGTTCATTATGTGAGCGAGTTCGTTACGTGACTAAATACGGTACATTTACTGTAATACAAAGGGTTCTTGTCAGTTTTTTCGAGGCCATTCGATAATTCAAACATCAGATAATTCGAATTTTTTTTCCAGTCCCGTGAAGTTCGAATTAACGAGCTTTTACTGTACTAATGTGTCAGCTATGACAGCTGTTGGGAGCAAATGCTATCCCACTTCCACAGCAGGTCCAAAAATAATGGGGAACACTTGAACTTCACCTTTAAGGGTATGAGGTGGTAGGGTGTGCACATATAAAACCCCGCTATAACCAAGCCGTGTGCCTGCATGGTCGAGGGGCAGTGCAGGCTGGTTCTGATATTCCATACGAAAGGAAAGGGGCAGCAAACGTTCAATTAGTGATCGGCCATGTGAGGTGCCACCTGCTGTGCACGTCATTTT
Organism: Amblyomma maculatum; assembly: GCF_055883805.1. Lineage (NCBI taxonomy): Eukaryota > Metazoa > Arthropoda > Arachnida > Ixodida > Ixodidae > Amblyomma > Amblyomma maculatum. The sequence continues at coordinate 506,460,564 of NC_139344.1, forward strand.
TCACTCACAATGCCAGTGGATTTGCAGTGAACGGGATGGGGTCCCATAAGAATCCTAGGAGTGGCTTTTCTGGGTACCCCTTGACATTAAGACCCCGAGTTTAACATAAAACCTCATATTTATTTACGTAACTGATTTCAATCAGTTTCTTTCACTACATTTGTCTGGAGCTCTCAGGGTTTGAGAAAGAAAGGGGCCTGCTGTGAAATTAGGAGGCCTGCCTGGAGAGGCGCATTCCTGTGCTGCTCAAGAAGTAGCTAGCTGCCAATTTCGGATTAAATGTGCGAGTCATTAACTTCAGCATACAGTTGGGCCTACTTGGGACGTTAAACCCCACAAACCAAACCAGACAGTTGGACCTACTGCAACAAAACTGATGGGGTACGCGAAGAATTTTATTCAGCCTAAATCTTTGTTGAGGCAAAATCAGAAAAAAGAAACACAGGTTGGGTTACACAGCGATGCTGAAATTTGGTTCTGTGGGCAGCTTTCCTGGGTTTATGAGCTTCTGGGAACATCATTTCTTTATGAGCTTCTGGGAACATCATTTCTCTACAAAGAAATTGGCCAGCTGCTTTTTTTACATGAGCGCTAAAGTGAGCTTTTCACACTTGGTGATCAATGACATTACAACGTCGTCATCATGGGCCCCAATGGATAGCATCAGATGTGTCCATCACATTTTTATTTATTTGTAAAAGAACGGCTGATTGGGTGAGTTGGTGAACCATGATGGACAGTAATATAAGTGCGCAACAAAGACGAGACAAAGAGGAGAAGTGGACAACGACGGCGCAGAACTGACAACTGATTTAATGGAAGAACGGAAGAGCATATATATACACACACTTGATGTACCCACATGCGCATATTCAAAATTTATAAAAATATATCAACACATGTAAAACGCCCCCCATCACACACACGTGGTGAAAACTGCCGACGCACTATTGATTGTGCAGCATGGTCATCTCTTTTTTTGTCAATGCGACGGACGGTTTACTGACACAAACATTTTGCTTCCGGTTAATATGGAAAGCCTCGGCGATTTCTCAAGTAGTCTGGTCTTTATGAAGAAACAGTATATTAGTATCAACAGTTATTTATTTTGAACATACTGCAGCAGGGGTGCGCACAGGTCCTTGAAAACCCTTGAATTTGAAATTTTCGTTTTCAAGGCCCCTGAAAATCCTGGAATTTTTGCTGCTCCTTTAAAATCCTTGAATTCCTAGCTTAGTGCACGCAAATGGCTCTTAATCAGGAAAAATGCGGTTAAAATATTTGTATTTTCAATATCATGTTTCCGTATCTGCATTTCAAGTGTGATAAATTAGTTTGTGCTAATCACGGTGGTGCTAATATAGCCAATGTTGCATGACGGTTAGCCACATTGGAGCCACTCGGCTCTGAAGCCAACTTGAGCCAGTTCAATCCAATCAGATTTTACCGCTTTGTTATGGTGGTTGACGGCATTCCATATTGCCGTTGGGTCTGCACCCGACCTGTTGCAGCTGAAGCATCTGACTACAAAGCAAATGCCTGGGAAAAGCAAATTTCAAGGCATGTGGCTTTACAAAGAAGCTTACAAAGATTGGATTGCACCAGATACGACGAGTGAGCACCGCGCAAGATGCAGACCTTGCAGCAAGACCTTCGATATCACCACCATGGGCGAGTTGACGTTAAAGAGCCGTATGAAGAGTGCTAAGCATGCTGGCGTCATGACGATTGCAGCCAACAGCTCGGTGCGAAAGTATTTAGTTCCAAGTACGAGCCAAAGGTCAGTTGCCTTGCCTCCTTCGCAATTGGGAAAGCTAGACGATGCTTGCAAGACACACGAGCTGGTGACGAAAGCAGAGATTCTGTGGACTTTGAAGGTTGTCACATCGCATTTCTCCTATCAGTCATCGGAAGCAGTTTAGCTATTCCAGCGTCTGTTCCCCGACAGTGATGTGGCCAAAGCATTTTCTTGCGGAGAGAAAAAATGTGCCTACGTAAAATTGGTGCCTGATATTAAAAACTGCTGCGTGTAGCATTGTGTTGAGTCCTTGAATATACTCCAACTGGGCCTTGAAATTCCATGAATATTCTTAAATTTGCCCCTTTTGAATCTGTACGAACCCTGTGCAGGCTGAGCGCCCAAGCAGGAGTGGCATACATTTACATAAAAAATGAGAATGGGAAAAATGAGAATTTGTATAAGTTAGTCCTTGCAAAGTGAAGCGCTAAAGAAAGGGCATGAGAGTGGCGTGTCTGCCTAGTAATAAGAGGGCGAATGTAAGGGCTAGAATCAAGTGCGAGTTTGTTATTAAGTAAGAGAAATAAAAATTTAAGACTGAGGAATTTTTTTCTTGCCATTAATTCAGATACCGAATCGGTGCGATCGTATTTGGAATAAATAAAACACACTGCCCGTCTCTGAATTTTTTCAAGAGCATTTATATTGCACAGCATATGGGGGCCCCACACTGTGCAAGCATATTCAAGCCTAGGCCTTATAAGAGTTGTATATGCGAGAAGTTTAATATGAGTGGGAGCATCCTTAAAGGGGGACGGGGGATCAGATCGCGAAAATCGCATAAAAAAATCTATTTTTGGAAACCACGCGTTTCAGTATCTACAACACCTAATCTACATTGTATCAAAATGGTTTGGCTAAAAACGCACTAAAAGTGCCTGAAAAAAAATAATTTGTCAGTGCACAGGGCGAAAAAGCAGCTTTAAATCGCGCAAAATCACCGAAGTTCGTGGAGCCATATCTCGTCTTTCCCGCCACTGAGCGCCGCCATCTTGGTATCGTTCGAAAACTCACCGTCTCGCTGTGCCGTTTGTGAATTCTTCAGTCGTCGCCATCTTGTAACAATTGCACAAACACAAAAGAAGCGTGGGTCTGCCGGGGATGGATCACGCGGGCCCTTCAATGAAAGCACGCCTCCGATTGGCTGCCATGTTGAAAGGCGCCTTCCCATTGGCTGCTGCTGCGGCAGTGGGCAAGTCGGCAACCGCAGCGGAACACTGCTGTCTGCTTCACGAACCACGCCGGCGTCTTCATTTCTCGCAGCTCCCATGATAGAGATGGATCGTCGCTCGTTTCAGAAGAAATGTTTGACGAAGCACGCCTTCGGAAAACGAAAGCGCAAGCCTCCTACGGCGAGAAAAATACGGCGGCCAGCACGAGACGCGGAGCCGGCGGAGCACCCGACTGAACATGCGGATAGCGTGGTGTGCTATCTTGCACTGTTCGACAGCAGCAGCGAAGCTGGTAATCGCCCTATGCCATCAACGCCAATCACCCAGACGACGAATGACTCACCAGCGGAGGCTCTCGCACCGCGGCGAGCGGCCGCGATAATCAGCAGTCAAGATCACGTTGTTGCAAGCAACGCTGGTCGAAGGTCACCATCGCCAGCAGAGACGGTGTACTCTGTCTCGGGCACATCGCGGGACTTGGACATCCAGCCTGCGGATGAGCCCCAACCGTCGACAAGCTACAGTGGGGTGCCTGAAAATTCACCGGATGATTCGTCACCCGACTGTCGCACCATTCAGGCGCGCCACGAGCCGTGTTTCGTGCGATGACGGCAGAAGAGCAGGCATGCGGCGTTCGCGACTCCCTTTGCGCAGTGTCCGCAACTCAATGAAAGTTGAGCTTGATGAAACAGCAAGGCGAGGAACAACTTTTGGCTCCTTCTGACAGTGAGTTTTTTCTTGCGCAAGTTTCAACAGTCAACTCTTTGCTCGCTAAAACTTTGTGCCCAAGCTGTCAACAGCGTTCTGTGAGTGTACTCTGCAGTACAAGACTCGGTTTGGCGGTGGAAATGGTGCTGTCATGCACTGCTTGTGGCCCAATCGAGTCCCAGTGGTCATCTCAAAGGAAGGAAGGTGCACGGGTGTTTGATGTTAACGATCGTTCAATGCAAGCCGTTAAAACAATAGGGAAAGGGCGAACAGCTCTGAACGATTTCTGGGCCATCATGAATGTGTCTCATCTTGGATTACTCAAGACTTTCCAAGGTCACTTGAAGGAGTTATTCAAGCCTGCTGCAGAGGAGGCTGCCAACAGCGTCTTTAGGGATGCCGCAGCTGCTGTGAAAAATGTTTACAGAGAGATGGAGGCTGGCTTCACAAAAAAATGTGACCGTTTATGATGGCACGTGGTTGACGCGCGGTCATAGCTCCCATATTGGGGTAGGGTGCATTACAGAGTTTTATACAGGGCTTGTGCTGGACAGCATTGTTCTTTCAAACTTCTGCCTTTGGTGCAGCTTAGGGCCAGCAGAGAGTGACCCAACACACCTTGAGCTGAAGCAGCAACATCGGTGCCAAAAAAAAACACGGAAGTTGGCTCTGGCAGAATGGAAGTGGAGGCCGCATTGCAGCTTTTTGGCCGTTCATTGGCCAAGAACGACCTGCGATATACGGCAGTTGTCTGTGATGGAGACAGCTGTGTTTTCAGGGCATTGCAAGATGAACAGCCCTATGGGTTTATACCAGTCACATTTTACTCCATTCTATAATGAACGCATCCCATTCCACCCCTGTTTACTATTAGGAGACAACCCGCTTGTTGAAATTTCATCTGTTTTTAGTTTTCCTAAAGAGTTAGGGATTCTAAATCAGCTGTAATTTTCTAAACTTTTCATTTTCATTCATAAAGAAGCTCAGCAACCTAGTGTTTGGCGCATGATGGCCATAGTTGCCTATGTGCCAAAAAACCCAACCCAACCCAACCCAACCCAAAAGAAGACTGCATAAATCATGTCAAAAAAAGAATGGGCACAGGCCTTTGCTCCATAGTGAGTAAGGCCAAGAAAGGGGAACCACTTGGTGGCAGAGGTGGGCTCACGCAACAGCTGATAAAAAAAGCTCACCAACTACTATGGCCTGGCCATCAGCAGGAACACCAATGATGTTGCTGCGATGCACAGAGCTGTCATGGCCACATACTGGCACGTAACATCTACTGACAGTGACCCCCACCATCAACTGTACCCCCCTGGTCCACTCAGCTGGTGTGAGCAGAGAGCAGCAGAAGCAAAAAATGAAGCACAGCCTGCTCATAAATATAAGCTTATGAGCAGAGTTGCCCAAGCCATTCTGCCCTTGTATCAGCGCCTTTCAGACGTCCGCTTGCTGGAGCGCTGCAAGGATGGAAGGACACAGAATGCAGCTGAGAGTTTGCATTCTGTTATTTGGTCCACATTGTCAAAGGACGAGCATGCCTCACTTTTTGCAGTCGAGACAGCTGTAAATGAGGCAGTCATAAACTACAATTCAGGGAACCAAAGAGCGTACTCTGAAATGTTAGCCAAGTTGAGTGTACATCCTGGTGCCCTTGCTGTCCGGAGGGCTCAAGAAAAGGACTACGAACGCTCAAAGAAAGCTTCAAAAGCTCACCAAACAAAGAGGCAAAGGTGTAAGAAGATGCCTGACAGCAGTGATGTAAAATATTACAGCCCTGGTGCCTTTTGATAAATGTGCAGTGCTTGCAAAACTTTGCAGGCCGTTTTCTCAATTTCGTTTTTTTGTCGATCATCTTGCTCGTGGAAAGCATAGCACTACAATGGATAAACCGATTTTGATCTAGCTTTTTTTGCTGTTATCCTTAAACTGTTCTGTATTTAAAGAGTCTTGAAATGTTTATCTTTTCATTATTTTATTATTTTACAATAAGCATATGGCTCTTTGCAGTGACGCACAGTCGTGTGCATGTAATGTTTGTTAAAAAATTATTAGCTCTTGAAAAAAAAAATTCTAACACTGTCTTGCTGTAGATTAAACATTTGGGCAAGCACGCAAAGTATTCTTGGCTCTCTACCATGTTTTGTTACTGTGCCAGGCTTTCCACAAGCAGCGAACATATAAATTGCTATAAAACAAAAACTAATGAAGATATCTTCATGAAACTTTATATTTGTCTTTTTATTGCACTCTGCAGTATGTGTGCCAAATTTCAGCCCATTCTGTCAAGAAATAAGAAAGTTAGTTTTGATCCCCTCCTCCCCCCTTAAGCTTGTGTCTGAGCAGGCATAGTTTGCGAAAGGCTAAAGCGGAGATGTTAAGAATATGTGTGTTCCAGCTGAGGCGGTTATTTAGTGTAATGGCGAGATATTTATATTCCTTCACTTCGGCTCTACTGCGGTCCTGGACAGAGTACTGGAGCGGGTATTTTTTCCTGGTTATGCAAAGCAAAACCGATTTTTCTGAGTTTAGGAGCAGGCCCCACTCCTGGCACCATTCTAGTATGTTAATTAGTTCGACATTAAGTGCGTGCTGGTCTTTGGGTACCACAGTTTTATTAAATATAATGCATTCATTGGCAAAGAGACGAATTTTCACGGGATCGTGGATTCCATTAACTATATCATTGCAAAATATCAGGAAGAGGAGTGGCCCAAGAACACTACCTTGCGGAACACAGGAAGAGACTGGAAGACAGTCTGAACCATTTATATGTACGTACTGAGAACGGTTGATAAAGTAGGCGGAGATCCAAGCAACGAGGAAACTGGGAAGTTCAAGCTCCTTTAATAATAAGTTTGTTATGCGGAATACGATCAAAAGCTTTGCTGAAGTCCAAAAATATACTGTCTATTTGTCCACCTCTGTCGAGGACAGAAGCGAAAAAATGAACAACTGTTGATAACTGTGTTGTGGTTGAAAACCCCTTTCTGAAGCCATGCTGGAATGGAGATAGAATATTGTGGTTATTTAGGAAGTCAGAGATGAGAGTACTCGCTATGTGTTCAAGCATTTTACAGGTTGACGATACTAAGGAAATAGGGCGGTAATCAGATACTGAGAGTGGGTTGCCTTTTTTAAACACAGGCACTATGCGCGCTATCTTCCAGTCACCTGGAAGAGAGGAAGATCTGATTGAAAGCTGGAAGGTTAATACAATATACCTTGCTAATTGCTCTGCATAGCGCCGGAGAAATGCATTTGGAATACCATCTGGTCCTGGGGATGATTTTACTTTCAACTTTAACATCATATTAACAATGCCCTCATATGAAATAATGTCGAGAGTATACAAAGGTGTGTTTACAGTGGTTCAGAGATGTAAATGACACTGCTGAAGTGGCGGTTGAAATGCGATGCAATAGCCTCAGGATCTGTTATTAAGGTCTCTTCATGTGAAATGTGCTCAATAGGTTTCTTACATTCACTAACAATGTTCCAGAATTTATCAGAATCTGATTTGGTAAATTTAGGCAAGGTAGTGTTAAAATAAGAATGTTTGGCTGGCTGAATGGCACTTGAAAGGGCGAGACGAATTTAGATAGTCATGTGAAGCTGTATGGTTATTTCTTGCCCGCTTCGCTTTCCTTCTTAAATGTATTATGTCCCTAGTAATCTATGGATTACGTTTAGCAGTCTTTTTTACTTTGTTAGGAACGTAGCTGTCAAGACAAAAGAAGCATACATTTTTAAACTTTATAACGCAGAGAAGTTTTTGAGGTGAGAATCTAAGAAATTTATTATGCTTACGTCATCGGCATGAGCGTTATCTTTCACAGTTTTTAGCACGGAAGCATGATTAGGTCGATTACCATGCAAGGAAAAAGTGACTGAAACAATCTGGCGATCAGAAATCCCTGGATCAACTATACCATAGTTATTTATAAGAAGGGAATAAAAACAAGATCAAGAACCGAGTATGAAGAAGCAGTAACACGTTTTGGTTCTTGCACAACTTGGAGTAGATTGTGGTAGAACATGATATCAAAGATTATACCAGAAAAGCCGTCAGAAACGAAGCGCAATTGTAAGCGACTCCAATCAATATCGGGAAGATTAAAATCTCCGGCCACAATAAGTTTCTGGTTGCTGAATTTTTCCATATGGGTTTTAAGTTGAAAAAAAAATTAGGCGTTGAATCTGGCGGTCTGTATACTGCAAACAGTACAAAAACATGTCCGAATAGGCTGATTCTTAGGCGCAGAGTTTAAATACGTGAAATTTTCTGCAAAATAGTGACTTCAATGTCAGTTTTCACAATACAGTAAAACCTCGTTAAGCCTTAGTTGACCGTAACTCTGAAAAAGTAGGTACTAAACGGTACTACAGCTTAATAGGAGTAGCGTAAAGTTACCCACTTACCTGCCAAAAAACAAGCGGAAAAGGGCAGTAGGTTGAAAAAAAAAATGCAGCTTTTACTTTGCACTGCAAAAGTCGGTAATCTTAGTTTGACGCCGCGGTGCTCTAGCAGCGACAACAGCAGCTTCAAACTCATTCAGGCCACGAGCCAGCTTCTCGGCCAGTCGCCTTTTTTTCGGCGAACAGCCGCATGGCGCTCACAGCATGCACAGCTTCTGCCACTGTTGTGCCCGGGTCTTCCACACTTTCTGTATCGTCGTCGTCACTGTCAGTTGGAGCCACTCCACTTCCGCCACCACTGAGGCAACAATGGTTTCATCCGACATGTCTAGCGAAGTTTCCACTTTGTTGTCGACGTCCCTGAATTCAGAGAAGGTAGTGCCTTCTGAAGAACCTTCCCTTTCAAGTACTTCGGTCAGCAGGCTCTCACATGTTTGGTCCGGGAGGCTGGTGATATCGCTTTGCGTCGTCTGCGTCACCCTTGCACATATCGCGAAAACCTGCGTGCTTAAAACAGTTCTGCACGGTAGCAGACTCAACCTGCCGCCATGAGTTTTCCAGCAGGTGAATCGCACCCAGCAGTTCAAAGGCGTACACCTTGCCGCATTCCAGTGCAAGCAGCATCCTGCGCAGTAGATTCTTCCTGTAGAGCTGCTTGACAGCTCTAATGATGCCCTGGTTCAAGGGCTGGGCAATCGCTGTGGTGTTTGGTGGAAAAAACACCAGCTTCAGCGCCTTGAGGCTATCCATGCAACGTTCGCCGATGCATTGTCAAAGATAACAGCATTTCTTCCTTTCGCCTTAAAACGGCGGTCAGTGAAGTGCATGTACTCTTCAAAAAGCTTCCCAGTAATGCATGCCTTGGTGTTATTCCTATGAAGGGCTCCTGATGGCAGTGGGGCGCCTTTAAAGCGCCTTGGCTTGGCTGACTTGCCAATGACGAGAAGTGGCAACTTCTCGCTTTCAGACATATTGCATGCGAATGCAACTGAAATGTCCTTGGCATGCTTGCCACCGGTGCACGGTTCTCCCTTGAACGCAACTGTTCTATTCGGCAGCAGCTTGAAGAAAAGCGCGGACTCATCAAGGTTAAATATGTCGTCAGGCGCATAGTCTTCCAAAATTTGTCCAAGCTGGCCATTCCTCCAATCTTCTGCACCTTCAGTGTTAGCTGCGGCGCCTTCTCCAGCTACGGTCTTCGTGCTTATTCCGTGCCTTGCTTTGATTGAATCTGGCTAGCCAGCCATTGCTGCACACGAAGTTGTCATGGTTGAACTGCGAGGAGAAAGCCAGGGCTTTCTCAACGAGGAGAGGTCCGCTAACTGGTAGGTTTTTTTGACCGAGCTGTTTTCAGCCGTCGCACCAGCGCCTCCTCCACATCTGGAAATGTTGATCCTCGTACTCCGCATCTCTTCACAGTCGGAACAGCACTGCTGAGCAGCTTTTCTCTGGCATTCCAAATGCCGCACACAGTTGTTAGTGGCAAGTCTCTCTCACGGGCCAGCGCAGATTTTTTTGCCCCTCTCTCGATGGCACAGACATTCTTCACCTTGTCATTTATACTAAGCACCCAATGTTTCTGTCCAAGCTTCGGCATGATGCAGACGAATGGAGAACTCGCGACGTACACCGCTCAAAGTCACCTCGTCACATGTGCGAAAGAAAGTGAACCAAGGCCTAGGCGTGCAAGGGGCACGGAACAATAAGGGGTGGTCGCTTGGACTGGCCCAAAATAGGGTCCGCTAGGGGGAGGACGGAGTATGTGGATGACTCTGTAATCTGCTCCGGCGGCACGGTGCTCAGAGGCCACATTTAGTTTACGGCTTGGATTGGCGCGCTCGCCGCAAGATGGCGCTAGTTGTATTATCATCATTGTAGCTGCATTTGGTAAACTTGGCTCCGACTTGTCATTGGCTATGTAGCTTGCTATTGCATCGGTCGCGTTTATGGAGGTTTGTCACAGTGCTAGTCAGTGTTTTGCGAGGCGGTACTACCGCCGTGAATCTGCCTTTTTCACAAAATGTGGCGCCCTCTCAGAGAGGTCGAAAATTCGTCTGCTACTGGTTTAAAACTTCCTTGGCGCCAGCGAAATGACGGTCTGTGTTCTTGACAACTAACGCCATCTATCGCATACGCCTGTCACGAATATTACCTGCACATGGCCTCCAAGATTAGCTACGGCTACGCCGATCACGGAGGCCAAAACTGCGCATGTGCAGCTGAGGTTGGTTTGTTTTCAACCAGGGGAGAGGCACGCATGCGCAGAGCGGCCTTGTGAAAAAGGTGGATTGTATGACGAAAAGTGAAAATGGTATGTGCTAATCGATACGTCCGCGATAAGCTGGTACGGTTTGTGCGGATGCGAAATGCATTACAGTCGAACCCGGATATATCGAACTCGAAGGGGATCGCGAAATAGTTTGATATATCGATAATTCGATATACAAAAATCGGCTTGTGACGGCACTTACGATGCCAAAAAACGATACTGCATGTGTCGCGTAATCAACCCACTCGCATAATGAACCCACCCTCCACTTTTGCACCCGAGAATTTGAAAAAAAAAAAATGCGTTAAGACCAGCTCGCTCACACGCAAGCGATTGAGCGATCTCAGCAACGAGCGGCAGCAACAGAGCGAAAAATTTCAAACTTGTTGGAACTGCGTCCCTTTTGCCGCTCAAGCCACCACGACAGCTCAGTACAAGGTTTCTGCGTCGCTGCGGCAGAAATCGCGAGCGTTTTCGCTTGCATGTGGATGGCACGCGTCACTCCGTTTGGGTCGTCTGGTCCACAGCTCATTTCTTGGCAGCGTGCCAAGATGCTGCGCAGCGATAACATCAGGGCGCATTTATCTTTTTATAGCTCCTCCAGTGGGGGGGAGCGAACTTGGCAGAGTGCCCGTGATGGCTTGATTGCACAAGCCTGGTTCGATTTATCACGCCGCGCTTGGAGCGGGCTCCAAGCGGGCGTCATGATCGCAGCAGCAGACCGCGTGCTTCCGTTGATTCATACATGCAAAGATAAACGGCTCCCGCCAAAAAAAAAAAAAAAAGCCTACCGCTTCTTAACGTAACGTCCGTAGCCGCCATCTTACGCTACGTCGCGCATACAGCACAACGATAAGAAAGGATGACTCTCGCAAAAAAAAAAAACACAGAGAGAGCTGCCGCTTCTTAACGTTCGCAGGCGCCATAGCTACGTCAGCCGCCGTGGGCTGAGGGTTCGCAACACGCTGGAGAAAGCATCCGACGTCTGTCTGAAAACGGGCTGAGCAGGCTTGGCGCATGCGTAGCGCGTGCTGAAGGAGAGAGATAGCTCGGCAAAAGAATGGGCAGACCCACGCACATGGCTTGCAAACGTCATGTATTGGCGCGCGGGAAACGATAACTGCAGATGCGCGCGCCTTTGGGGAATGGGCGCGGCGCTGTCCAGAACTGTCCCCTCCCATTCCTTCCGCGCGTGGCTTGAAAATGTCACGCGGCAAACGGCCAAGGGGGATGCGACCGTCTTTGGGGAAGGCACACTTTCCAGTGCGTGGTGCGAAGTTCAATATATCAAACGACCGGTAAAATTGAGTTCGATGTATGACGCGGCTTTTCTGTACTTTTACATGGGTCTTTCAAGGGGATATTCCGTGAGTTCGATATAACCAAAATTCGATATATCCGGGTTCGATATAACCGGGTTCGACTCTATATGGAATAGGAGCCGAGTCGGGGACTTGAGTTTACTACTTTTAAAACGAAACTATTGTTAAAGTGGGTACGTTTTAACGAGGTTTTACTGTAACAGCTATGCCATCTCCCCTAGTCTCCCTATCCATGCGGTATATCTTATAGTTAGGTGGGATTAGAAGGTCATCGTTTACAGTACTGCTAAGCCATGTCTCTGAAATGACAACTACATGCGGGTTGTAAGAAAGAAGGACAGATTTAAGCTGAACAGTCTTGTTTAAGGTGCTGCGGGCGTTAAAATTAAGTAGTCTGATGCATGTTTCATGGGGTAAGTTTTTTTTGTTTCTTCTTAATTAGCTTGTGGTCGTTCTGCACGTCATCCCATACAAACAGATCATCGTCAAAGCACAGTATGTCATGTATGAGAGTAACTTTTTTTCTATTGTCCCTATCAAATTTTGAGCTCTCCCATAACAGCTTTCGCGTTTTCAGTGTCTTATGGCTGTAATCATTCTGGACACAAATGTGCTTTTTTGTGTTTGCTGACTTTTTTGAATTCTGCCATCTTTTCATTGTAGTCCTGAAAGAAAACTATTACGGGTCTTTTGTCGCTCCCCTTGCCAAGTCTGTGAATTCTACCAACGGATTCACATTTCACACCTAGTTTATCTCTAAATACTTTGCCAATGACTTTGGTTTTAGGACTTGTTCTGTTTCATCCGATTATTCTTTAACACTGTGGACAACTACATTTAGTGCTGTTGGTGTTGCGGATTGATTGACGCTGGGCAGAAAATGGGAGCTGACACCTGTGCCAAGGCAGTCCACCCATTCCTCAATGCCAGCCCTCTTGTGTGTTCAAGTGGGTAGAGCACATATCGATTCCAGCAAAAGTTTTCATGAGGCAAAGCAACGTGGGGAAGTGCACAGATGGATGGGATATTCTTATTTTATATCGGAAAAAAATTTAAGAAAAAAGACCACTTCCCCTCCTGGTGGGTTCAGGCGACATTTATCATCGTTCGTGTTAAGCAATGGCCTCCTAGTGAAGAACTTTGCAACCAACAAGACAGCGCAGCTTCTTGTAGTGCCTAAAAACCTCCGGCAGGAAATTCTGCATGCGTTGCACGATGAGCCCACAGCAGGCCATCTCGGGTTTGCGCGCACGTTGCGTCGAATCCAGGAGAAGTATTACTGGCCGCGACTGCCTGCCGAAGTTGCCCACTACGTGAAGACTTGTCGTGAGTGCCAACGACGCAAGACGCCGCCGATCAGACCAGCAGGACTACTAAACCCGATTCCGCCCCCAATCCTGCCCTTTCGACAAATTGGGATGGATCTCCTCGTCCCCTTTCCATCTTCTTCTATGGGTAACAAGTGGATCATCGTGGCCACTGATTACCTTACCCGTTACGCCGAAGCTAGAGCACTACCAAATGGTACCGCGGCAGAAGTCGCCAAATTTTTTGTCGAACAAATTCACTTGCGACACGGCGCTCCAGAAGTGCTCGTCACGGACAGGGGAACGGCGTTTACGGCAGAGTTGACGCAAGCCATCCTGGAATACAGTCACACAAGCTATCGACGAACAACTGCGTACCATCCCCAGACCAATGGCCTTACGGAGCGCCTGAACAAAACTATCGCGGACATGATCGCTATGTACGTCGACGCTGAACACAAGACCTGAGACGCCATCTTGCCGTACGTGATCTTCGCGTATAACACGGCAGTCCAGGAGACGACCAGAGTGACCCCGTTTAAGCTTGTGCACGGCAGGGAGCCCACGACGACGCTCGACGCAATGCTGCCGCATGTAACCAGCGAAGACAACCTTGACGTCGCTGCCTACCTGCAGCGTGCAGAGGAAGCCCGACGACTCGCACGGCTGCGTATTAAAGACCAACAGCGCACCGACAGCCGACGATACAATTTACGACGATGCCACGCAGAGTACAACCCAGGAAACCAAGTGTGGGTTTGGACACCAATTCGCCGTCGCGGATTAAGTGAAAAGTTGTTGCGTCGATACTTTGGGCCATACAAAATCCTTCGCCGCATCGGACCACTGGACTGTGAAGTCATTCCCAACGGAACGTCAGCATCACAACGGCGACGCGCATGCCCAGAAATTGTACATGTACGACTGAAGCCATATTACGCGTGTTAAAGAATCTGTGGTGTTTAAACTTTGCAGTGTTTATGTTTAAGTTTCTTTGTTTTGGAACATCGAGGCGATGTTTTTTTAAGGAGGGAGTACTGCCGCGAAACCTTCAAAACAGTATTTGTTGTTTTTTAACAGTCGCCGGCATACAGGCTTATCACTCTGATTCTGGACCGCGTATCAGTTCCGTAATCTTTGTTTGTTAATGCTCGATGTCGCGAGTCACACCTTTATCAGTTTTGTTGTAGCGCAAGATGCACCGAGATCTGTCTCGAAGGTTCCGGCCACTCGGTGTCTTTCCACAATGTTCCAGCCCGTGCTGGTAGCTGTTTGCGACGTTATCTAGATTGTTCTGTGCAGCCTTTAAATTGAGCATTGCCGAGTGTGACAGGCATTCTTTGTCCGACGACCGACGAGCACGTTTGTTGCTATCGCCGCCGCCGAGTTGCTTAGTTCCACAAGTCAGCCCCAATAAAGAGTTATTTCAGTACCATCACGCCTGTCTTTTTTTTTTGGCGTGTACGGCCTTGTCACCACTACGTGACAATATTGCAGGGACTTTGCAGAGCAGTTTGTCTGGCTGAGAAGTGCTGGTCTGACGAGGTTTCTGCTCCCCTTCTGTGCAGATTTATGAGGGAACATCCCAGATCCAGAGACTCATCATTGGCCGAGAGCTGCTGGGACGGTACCAATGAGGCCTGCAGGGACACCAAGAATTGTCCGGGAGGCCCGTTGGTGTAATCACTTTTAACCGACCAAACCGTCAGTTTCACGGGTTAGGCATTACCTTGACAAGAGGGTCAGGCACTCTTGTTTCTGACAGGCTGTATCCAGTGTTACAGTTTACAGCAAAAGATGTGTGTCCTGGAAGAAATCCTCATTGTTTTTAATCAGTAAGGTTTCTTTTTCACAAGGAATAAAGGAAGCCTTGCCTCGTTTATTCTTGTATCGATATTTTTATTGCATATAAAGAGTTTGTCACACTTTTGTATTAAGGCAAAAGCCTTTAATGGCTCATACTGTTGGTGTTCGTTTAGCCACACTATAGCTGTCAATCAAATGATGTCATGTTGACATCAGAAAAGTAAAAATCCTCTCTTCTCCAGGAATCGAATCTCCACCCCTTGGATCCCCAGCCGAGAGCTTTAACTAACTATGCCACACCTGGGATTTTTTTTTAAAATATGGTATTTATTACGCTGAAACGATGTCCTATGTACATAGACTATGTAAAAATGATTTAGAAAAGAGCATCAAATCAACACGATACACAATAGAGTACACCAAGGCAACAAAACTCTAAACAAGAGGCAATGTAGAGCACGTCACTAAGAGAGTGCCACTCTGGTTCAAAGTCAGCTTGCCCAGGATCGTAAAATGTGCATCGTGATTCTCCTTGTCTATCATGAGAAAGATTGTTAAAAATAAATTCTGTCTCCACTGGGAATCGAACCTCCATCCCTCGGATCCCCAACCGAGCACTTTAAACAAACGACTGCGCCACGCCCGGGATCGTGAAGCGCACATGAAAATTGACTTTGTCTATTGTAACGATGGTAGTAGTGATGACAATGACGCTGGAGTTAGCTATAATGACAATAATGATATTAGCAATGATAATGACGATGCATTTAGTTGATAATGATAGTGAGAGCAAACGTGATGCACCATGTGCACGAGCGATGGCCAGGCTTTCTCATTTCTGTAGTGTTTAGTTGATAGTGAGATCAAATGTGATGCACCATGTGCACCAGCAACACTCAGTCTTTCTCATTTCTGAAGTGTAGATTTATGTAGATTTCTTTTATGCATTGAAGATGAAGAGATTAGAACTTGCTCAGTGTCAATTGAAGGTTAACATTTAACTGACAGGTGAGCATATTATTTGAAGGAGACAGGAAATGAGTAAAGCGTGACTAAATGTTTTAACACACTATTTTTTGTTAGGTATTTTTGGTGGTTTCATGCCAATTTTAGCACAGCATTTAGCACAGCTCAGCGTGAGGTTTGCCTTGACACTCAAGTGAAACAAGAAGGCTTCTTCGCAAATGCCTCTTGTGGCATTGCGGGCACTACAACGACAGAAGTGGAGCATAGATATACAGTCCTTTCTAGTAACATTAAAGTGTTTGCCTGGTGAAAAGATTTTGAAACTTGTTTTGCCTACAGCGCTGTACACTATTATCTTGAGCTTATGGGCAGGCCAAAGGAGTTTGGAACCACTTGTTATTGGTCACCAGACAAGGCCTGAAATAACTTCTATGCGTTCTGTAAAGAAGCTGCTTGCTTGTATTGGCAGTGTCAAGGCAATTTGCAATGCATAGCAGTGTGATAAAGCAGGTACTGCACGCACTCTGTACCAGTGGCAGCTCCCAACAGCCGTTCGCTGGAGTGTCACGCTGTAGAAGAAGTTCGTGGAATGCACAAGAAGGCTTCTTTGGCTCCCACTGGACAGCTGGGCATCCACTACTACCTTGCAGTGTGCAGCTGTAGAAACTTCGCATCTGACCAAAGGGTATCACTGCTTGGGTGTTTCGTAAATGTAATCGGGCAAGACTAGAGGTGGCTAACACATTGTTGCAGCGGCCTTTAACAGTTTGAGCTGTGCCTGCTTAAACCATGCTGCATAGCTGACAGCAGTGCACATTATGGGGCAGCTTGAGGCCATTTCGCTCTGTTTTTCACTGGTCCTGTTAACCTCATGCCACGCGACTATCCTGTTGAGTTGGTCATAGAAATAACTCGAGTTAATTACATTCTAGTGGAAATCAAGAAGAAATGTGCATGAGCAGGGCATGTAATGCATGGAGAGGACAACCGATGGTCGCTAAGGGTAACAAATTGGATTCGAAGGGAAGGAAAGTGTAGCACGGGGCGGTAAAAAACCAGGTGGGCGGATGAGGTTAAGTTTGCAGGGATTAAGTGCATGGAGCTTGCACAGGACTGGGATAACTGGAAGAAATTGGGAATGCTTCGCCCTGCAGTGGGTATAGTCCAGCTGCTGATGATGAAGTGTTAAAGGGGGATGAATTTAAAGTTTCGTTGGTTGCAGCAAAACATTAAAGTGTGAAGCCAGTGCGACGGCTGCAGCGGCGTTCCTTGTGCCTGGTAGTCAGCAGCCTGATGGTCAGGCTGCTGACTACCAGGCTACTTGCTGGTCGGTGTCGGCCTGCGCAGCAGCTCCCTGCTCCTGGCCGGGGAAGCTGCATCGGCGTAGTTTTCCTCCCAGTTGCCCAACGGAAGCTTTTGCAGGGCCGGGCTTGACCGCCGCTATGGGGCACTGCCGGACTCGAGCGGCGGCAGCACGCGCCTCACCACCGCCGCGGCTTGGGTCCGGTTTTGACGGGGGGCCTGCAAAAATGTGCCGCCGCAGATGAGCTCCGTACGTGCTATGATGCATCCCAGCTAACGTCAGCAAAAAAGTTCAACAGGCACAAGACAATGTTCTTTGCCCAGTGCAGCTGGCATATACATACGGGACCGTTATTGTTAAGACGGTAGAAAAAAAAGGTACCGCACAAAATCTGGAGAACCAGAAACTTGTGTGTCGAGGATCGTCATCTGCACCGAAAAACTTGCGGGGAATGTGCTTAAAAAAAAAAAGCAGTAGAAAAGGAAACGCCGAGCTGCTTCTAAACAGCGTGATGCTAAAGAAGTGGCGCGCCGATAATTTCGTCCTCTTGGTTTCTAAAAACATGCATTCCACCCGCGCATTTATTTTCAATGCAACTGACGTGCACTGTGGTATCCCCTGTGTTGTTACCGCCAGGTATCAAATATTTTTATGGAATGAAACGCGTAGTCGGCTGTCAATGCAGCTTTTAACAACCAAAGACTAACATCGCGAAATTAAGCAATGCTTGAAAATTAGTGGTAGGAATCTTTGCCGTGTAGCTTGATTTGTGTATTTTACGTGGATATGCACGCGAGGTTCGATAAATCAATGACCAATTCCTTTAGAAATTTCTCGCCTTTAATCTGTTTACGCAGTGTCAGTAAATGGTGTATCACGGTGACATTATATATACTGTAAATTTTCCAGCTGGGCAGTCTCTGCCCTGGTGAGACGATTGAAGCATGCGTGCAAGAGGTCCGGACCAATATCCCGCATTCCACGATATGTTTGAACTTTCACTTGCGGCTTGCCATTTCACATGATTTAATATGTATTTCTACAACGATATAATTGTTAACATAAAAGATGTGTTAATAGGCATGAAATAAATGTCCCAATTTTTTCTTGAAATATTAATATCAGTGCATATTTTCACATTCCAACAAACTGACCATCTGGCGACATTGCAAGCTAAGCTTGATTGGTTTCTATTTAACGACCCAAAGAGAACCAGGCTATAAAGGCGCGCATAATAGAATAAGCATTCTTATATTGACACTGTTGAGTATTCTGGCTATGAATTTAACGAGCGCTAGTTACATTGTCACTGTAAAATGAATACAAGGCACTTTAATGTTTTGCAGCTTATTTCGAGCTTAAAGAATATTTGTGATTAGGAACCCTTCAATCTTTCGGCAAAAGGTAATCCTGAGGATGAAAGACGTGACTGTCTGCTGGAATTTTGCTGCCAAGGGCGTATCCAAAAACGCATGATTGTATGGGGAAGGGTGCGCATTTAAGCTGAAAGCAATGTGTCTGTGGCATATTACCCAAGGCTACTTGAAGTATATTTGTCTGAAATCTCTGTTTAAAATAAAGTATAGGATATTGTGAGGGAGCCGCGAATGTATTTTGAGCATAGTGTGTCTAATTTCTTGTGTATCATTTTCCATACTTTGTATATCTGCATGCAATGCTACATTTGTCTACCTATGTATTTTTTCTTGCCTTGCGTAATCTCTTTTTGCTTTTTTATAATGTACATGTGGGCTGATGTATCCTACGCTTTGTCTCTCTTCCTGGTTACGTTCGTGAACCAAAGTGTGACAGAATTGTATCTATTTTGTTATTGTATGAAGCAAAACCTGGCATCTTTCCTGCAATACTGCTGTTTGGCAAAGGCTTTGACGCAGCTGCGTTGATGGCCAATCAGCAGTAATTCGGACCTAGTTATAATATTTCAGAAGGGTAGATACTTGGGCTTGTTGGTATATGATCGAAGGGAACAAAATGTAGCGCACCAAGACAAGGACAGAGTCTTCTTTCTTCTTGTGTGTGTCTTTTTTCTCTGTCCTTGTCTTGGTGCGCTACATTTTGTTCCCTTCTATAATATTTCATTGCTGAAAATAAATAAAATAATACCACATCGTACAGAATATAATGTGCCAAGAGGGCGCGGCAGTAGGGCAAGCGCTTGATAGCATTCAAACTGCGCGCCGTGGCGCAGCGCGTTTCAGCATACAAACGGCGCGCTTTAACGAAAGCGGATGTGCGTTAAGCATCAGCCGCTTGGTGCGCTACAGTCAATTGGGCCCTATGGAAGTGTCCGCTCTTTTACCCTATGCCTTTCTCTACGGCCCAATGGGTTCTTCGTCTCCAAGAATAATGCCGCGAAACCTGCAAAACTGCATTTGTTGTTTTTTTTAAACAGCCGCCGGCATACGGCCTTATCACTCTGATTCTGGATCGCGTATCAGTTCCGTATTATTTGTTTGTTAATGCTCGATGTCGCGAGTAACCTCTATCAGTTTCGTTGTAGCGCAAGATGCACCGAGATCTGTCCCGAAGACTCCGGCCGCTCGTGTGACTTTCTACAATGTTCCAGCTTGCGCTGGTAAAAATTGCGACGTTATCTAGATTGTTCTGAGTAGCCTTTAAATTGAGCGTTGACGAGTGCGACGGGTATTCTTTGTTCGATAATCGACGAGCACGTTTGTTGCTATCGCTGCCGCCGAGTTGCTTAGTTCTTTTGCGGGCGCAAATCAGCCCAATAAAGAGTTTCTTCAGTGCAATCACCGACTCTTCATTTGTGCCATCGACCCTGGTCACCACCACGTGACATATGGTGGACGTGCTGCCCTTGATCCTTCAAGCGAAGACCTCAGCCTTATTCCTATCGCCCTGGAAGACCAGCCTACAGGTCACCGAGCCAGCTGCCGACTCTAAGGCCTACAACTCGAACACGGTCTGCTGCCTGACCCCATTCGATCTCGGAAGGCATCGACGTTGACAATGGCCCAGCCTACAGCACCGGTTTTTTTCGTCTAACCCCGTGAGCCCCCCTGCTTCCATGGACGACTGGATGAAGATGCGGGACACTTGATGGAGCTTTTCGACCGTGTGGCAGAATTCAACGGCTGGAACGACGCTGCGAAACTCAGGCAGGTCTACTTTGTTCTTCAAGGACATGCCCGAGTTTGGTTCGAAAATCACGAGACTTCTATCAAGGATTGGGAGATATTCAAAGCTCAGTTTTTGATGGCCTTTGCAGGTTCTCTCCGAAAAGAAAGAGCTCAGGCCCTCTTCCAATCAAGAATTCAACTACCAAACGAGCCCGTCCTGGTCTACGTTGAGGAGATGAAGCGCCCTTTTCGCCGCGCCGACCCTAACATGACCGAAGGTGAGACAGTGAAATTCCTAATGCGAGGCGTTAAAGAGTCGCTTCTTGCAGGGCTTGTCCGGAACCCGCCGAAAACTGTGGAAGAATTTGAAAGTGAAGCATCGACCATCAAGAAGACGTTGGACATCCGGATGCGCCGCTACGAGCGACCACTTCAGCCGGACTACTCAAGCCACTACCCCAGCGCATGTGCAAGCGGAGAGAACCCTCGGGATCTCATCCGGGAGATCGTGCGAGAGGAGCTCCGCCGATTGCTGCCATCATCGCAACAACCCCAGGTGGCGACGCTCGCGGACGTTGTCCGTGAAGAAGTGCAGCAGGCGCTGGGCGTTCCTAAAGCGACGACTCCGACAGCTCCAGTGCATGAATCAGCAGCGATGAACTATGCAGCTGCATTATGTCGTCCTCCACCCCGACGCGACCTTCCAAGCCCTCGTCGCTACCGTCCTGCTCCCGAAAGCCGCCCCTTGGCACCCGCCCGCCAAGTCTACGATCTCCAAGCCCCAGGAAATATGACGCCTGGAGGACATCTAACAACTGACCGCTCCGTTTCCATTGTGGTGAGGCAGGACACATCCTCCGTCACTGCCCGTACAGGCGGATCGGCCTCCGTTGTTTCGCTGTCGACGCTCCACGACCCCGTCCTGGTGAGCGACCACAGGAAATCTATGACTTCCTGCGCAGCGAACACTCATCGCCAAGGCGTCTGTCACGCTCCCCATCACCGTGCAATGCCCAATTTGTGTCGCCGGGCCGCGGGTACGTGCAAGGATGGTCTCCTAGCCCCCGTAGGGGAAACTAAAGGCAGCAACCTTTGGAGGTGAGGTTGCTCAACGGCGAAAAGACGAACATCCTCCGCCGCATACGACCACTAATGACGACGCAGCCATTTCACCGCCGCTCCACACGATGACATCGACGACAACACGACCAGAGTGCAAGCCGACACCGCCGCCCAGCGAAGTAACAACGGTAGGCCCCGGCCATGACCTGAAGAAACGACGGAGCCGAGATCGGACACTAAGGCCCACGTGCAATGCGAGGACGCGAACAAGTGACCTTGAAGTTGATATCGACGGTCGCAGAGTCACTGCCCTAGTAGATACCGGAGCTGACTATTCAGTCATCAGTGGACCGTTAGCCTCTCAGCTCAGGAAAGTTACTACCGCTTGGGATGGCCCGCTGATTCGCATCGCAGGTGGCAACCTGATTACTCCATCGGGACGATGCACTGCAAGAATAACCGTAAATGGGCGTACTTACTCCACCAGCTTTGTGGCCTTGCAGCAGTGCTCCCAAGACGTGATTTTAGGCATGGACTTCCTAAATGAACCTAGGGCTATCATTGACCTCCGATCCAAGCTCATCAAGCTCTTTGCAGACAAAGCCATACCTGCTACGACGACCTTGATGCAACATGTCGCTCTAAACGTCCTCGACGGAGAATTGACCGTGCCGCTCCGATCAAGCGTCGCAGTCAGCGTAGGTAGCGCCGACATCGAAACCGCTGAAGGCATCGTCGAAGGAAATATCCAATTGCTCTTGGAAAGAGGTGTCGGCATCGCAAGAGGCATTGCGAAATTCCGGAGAGGACAAGCTCAGGTGCTGGTAACAAACTTCACCGAAGAATACCGGCATCTCAACAAGAGCACGACGATCGCTTTTCTCGACGAATTAGCGGACCTCAAAGATGTATTCGCCCTCCACGACTAACCACTGCAAGACGCAGCGCACCAATTCCGTCAGCCCACATTTGACATCAACCCGGCATTCACCCACAGCAGGAAAAACCAGATTCGCTGTCTTCTCCGAAGCTACAGGGAGTGCTTCTCGTCATCATCGAAGGTACGACAAACACCACTGGCCAAGCACTGCATTATAACGGACGAACACGCCCGGCCTCTGCACCGAAGCCCTTATCGTGTATCGCCGCGAGAACGCCAGGCCATTCGCGATCAAGTTGAGGAAATGCTGCATGATGACGTAATCCAGCCATCGAACAGCCCCTAGGCGGCACCAGCCGTTTTGGTGAAGAAGAAAGACGGCACACTTCGCTTCTGCGTTGATTACCGCCGCTTGAATAGCATAACGATGTCTACCCGCTTCCCCGCATCGACGACACTCTCGACCGGCACTGAAATGCAAGGTACTTATCGATGGACCTGAAGAGCGGATATTGGCAAATTGAGGTCGACGAAAGAGATCGCGAGAAGACCGCATTCATCACACCAGACGGCATTTATGAGTTCAAGGTGATGCCATTTGGCCTCTGCTCCGCACCAGCCACGTTTCAACGAGTAATGGACACAGTCCTGGCAGGCTTGAAGTGGCAAATTTGTTTGGTATTTGGACGACGTTGTTGTCTTCTCGTCAAACTTTAAAGACCACCTAAAAGGACTGCAGACAGTGCTGGAAGCCATCAAGTCATCGGGGCTAACGCTAAAAGCAGAGCAGTGCCACTTCGCCTACGAAGAACTGCGGTTCCTAGGTCACATCGTTAGTAAGGATGGTGTTCGCCCAAACCCGGAGAATACAGCTGCAATCACACAATTCCCACCGCCTGTCGACAAGAAAGCTGTGCGCCGATTCCTTAGGTTGTGCGCTTATTATCTATTCGTCAGAAACTTTTCGCGCATCGCCGAACCGTTGACGCAGCTTACAAAGGCTGACGTACCTTTTAAATGGGAAGCGCCGCAAGGAGAAGCCTTCGACGAACTTGAGCGCCGCCTGCAATGCCCTCCTGTACTTGGCCACTTTGATGAAAACGCCGAGACCGAAACTCACACCGACGCGAGCAGTGTGGGCCTAGGAGCCCTTCTCGTCCAGAAGAGGGCCGGAGAGGAGAAAGTAATCGCCTACGCTAGCAGGTCCCTCACAAAAGCCGAAGTCATTTACTCGACGACCGGGAAGGAGTGCCTTGCGATCATCTGGGCTACTTCTAAGTTTCGTCCATACCTATACGGCCGACCATTCAAGGTAATAAGCGACCATCACGCGCTCTGCGGGCTGGCATTATTGAAAGATCCCTCCGGCCGCCTACGACTTCAGGAATTTGACTTGACTGTAGTCTATAAGTCGGGCCGGAAGCATTCCGACGCAGACTGCTTATCACGCGCTCCCGTCGACGCTCCCCCCAAGGACGATGATGACGACGCCTTTTTGGGACCTGTAGACGCCAACAGTTTCGCAGAACAACACCGATCAGACCCTGAGCTTAAAACGCTAGCTGATTGCTTAGAAGGAAAGACCGCTTCCCCTCCTGATGTGTTAAGGCAACATTTATCATCGTTCGCGTTAAGCAATGACCTCCTCGTGAAGAAGAACTTCGCATCCAACGAGACCGCGCAGCTTCTTGTAGTGCCTAAAAACCCCCGGCAGGAAATTCTGCAGGCGTTGCACGATGAGCCCACAGCAGGCCATCTCGGGTTTAGCACGCCCGTTGCGTCGAATCCAGAAGTACTACTGGCCGCGACTGCCTGCCGAAGTTGCCCACTACGTGAAGACATGTCGTGAGTGCCAACGACGCAAGACGCCGCCTATCAGACCAGCAGGACTACTATACCCGATTCCGCCCCCAGACCTGCCCTTTCAACAAATTGGAATGGATCTCCTCTGCCCCTTTCCAGCTTCGTCAATGGGTAACAAGTGGATCATCGTGGCCACTGACTACCTTACCCGCTACGCCGAAGCAAGAGCATTACCAAATGATACCGTGGCAGAAGTCACCAAATTTTTTTGTCGAACAAATTTATCTTTCGGCACGGCGCTCCAGAATAGCTCATCACGGACAGGGGAACGGCGTTTACGGCAGAGTTGACGCAAACCATCCTGGAATACAGTCATACAAGCCATCGACGAACAACTGCGTACCATCCCCAGACCAATGGCCTTACCGAGCGCCTGAACAAAACGATTGCGGACATGATCGCCATGTACTACGTCGACGCTAACACAAGACCTGGGACGCCATCTTGCGTATAAACGGCAGTCCAGGCGTTAATGCGCGGCAGTTAATACACAGCCGTGCGAGTCGTCGGGCTTCCTCTGCACGGCTGCACATTAAAGACCAACAGCGCACCGACAGCCGACGATACAACTTATGACGACGCCACGCAGAGTACAATCCAGGAGATCAAGTGTGGGTTTGGACACCAATTCGCCATCGCGGACTAAGTGAAAAGTTGTTGCGTCGATACTTTGGGCAGTACAAAATCATTCGCCGCGTCGGACCGCTAGTCATTCCTGACGGAACGTCAGCATCACAACGGCGACGCGAACGCCCAGAAATTGTACATGTTGCACGACTGAAGCCATATTACGCGCGTTAAGGAATCTGTGGTGTTTAAACTTTGTAGTGTTTAAGTTGCTTTGTTTTGGAACATCGAGGCGATGTTCTTTTAAGGGGGGAGTAATGCCGCGAGACCTTCAAAACTGTATTTGTTGTTTTTTTAACAGCCGCCGGCATACGGCCTTATCACACTAATTCTGGATCGCGTATCAGTTCCGCATTCTTTGTTTGTTAATGCTCGATGTAGCGAGTCACACCTTTATCAGTTTCGTTGTAGCGCAAGATGCACCGAGATCGGTCCCGAAGATTCCGGCCACTCGTGTGTCTTTCTACAATGTTCCAGCTTGTGCTGGTAGCAATTGCGACGTTATCTAGATTGTTCTGAGCAGCCTTTAAATTGAGCGTTGACGAGTGCGACGGGTATTCTTTGTTCGACGATCGACGAGCACGTTTGTTGCTATCGCCGCCGCCGAGTTGCTTAGTTTTTTTGCGGGTGCCAGTCAGCCCAATAAAGAGTTTCTTCAGTGCAATCACCGACTCTTCATTTGTGCCATCGACCCTGGTCACCACCACGTGACACTATTTTCACAGATACCTCACAATAGTATGAAAAAGCAGCAATAGGTATTCATTCCCAGGGACTCGGAGTTTTTCTGTACGGATTCCTGGTTACACAATATTTTTTTCTTAATTGCTTGCAATTTGTTTGGCCCTTCAAAAAGTCCCTGGTCACGCTAGTCACGTAGTCATACTCTCTGACTGTCTCTCAGTCTTAGCAGCATTAGTAAGCCCGAAAATGCGTCTTTTGAAACAAACCCAGATGTCTTTCCTTCCGTTACATTTACAGGAAGTGTGTTTTCAGTGGGTTCCAGGGCATTGCGGTATCGCTTCTAATATAGGCGGATTGCTCAGCAAATTCAGCTCTCAATGGGCCTGTTGTCGATGTTGTACCGAATATTACTTTGCTAAATATATCCCAGTTTGAACGGTTTCAAACGTTACACTCCTTGAGCCATGAGCCGCTCCTTGCGACTACGGTTTTCTAGCATTTAAATTTCCCTTGGAATGTCCGATATTGTAACTCGAGGCAATGTGAGGTCTCCATGACGCTCATGCGTTGTAGAAATCTTTGCCTTAATCTTTATTTATGTCGCTGTGGATGCACTTCGTCGAATCTTTGTGCGTCATGTGATGACGCCGAAACAATTGAACATTATATCCTCTCCTGCCGCAGGTATGCTACTCAGAGAAGAAATTATTTAGAAATACCTCTTGCTCGAATAGGAGCTGCCATTTACACTTGCTGTCCTCATCTCCTTTAGTGCAACCGTTAAAGGGTGTGCCCTGAAACCGGTATGTCAGTTACTTCACAACTATAATATTGCTGCCGGAAGATTTGTGTGTTAGCTGTGACCTGTGTGAATTATACTCTTATTATTTTCATTAAACCCTTTTTTTAAATGTGTGTTTTTAGCGTCTCAAAATTCAAAATTACTTTAGTTACACTAATTACTAATTAATAATTTATCTATAATTCAGCTAAATCGACATCATGAATTGCATTCTGACACCTACAATGAGTTCTGGCCAATCCCCCACTGCGGGTATGTGCCATATGCACCGAAGGAGAAGATTTTGTTGCTGCTCAACTGAATACTGAATACCGACAGCGCGCTGTCCCGTTTTTGCCTGGCCGAGCGTGTCCTGCCAAAATATTTGTGGAGGCCCGACAACGACCTGCGTCTGTGATTAATATTGTTACCTGGAAACGCGGGACCAAAGTGATGTGCTCACTGACGAAGATGACGACCGAGGAACACGGGCACGACAAAGCGTTGAGAAAGAGGACGACGCTGACAGAGTGGACACTGCACGGCTACTGAAGTCTCAGCGTCGAGTTCAGCCCATCGCAGTGCTGTTACATTAAGTACATCCCCGTAACATCTTGGTGGAGGTCGCAGGTTTGACACAATCTGACGCTGGATCTCCGCAGTGGCCGTCACCTCGGAACCGTCACGATGACAACCGACGCGGCTCCATCTACCTCCGCAACTCCAACTGTCGTCGTAGCCCACCCCCGTGACTCTGGCCCATTCTGCGGTACGGATGAGGTCGATGTCGAGGACTGGCTTTCGCTTTATGAGCGTGTTAGCCAGCACAACAGGTGGGACGCCATGCTGATGCTGGCCAATGTCATCTTCTACCTTACTGGCACGCACGCGTTTGGTTCGAAACGCATGAAGCAGAAATACCCTCCTGGGATATTTGCAAACAAAAACTCCGTGACCTGTTCGGAAAACCGGTTGGCCGTCAACTCGCCGCCAAGAGGGACCTCGCCAAACGTGGCCCGACATCTATCGAACCTTATATTACGTATATACAAGACTTTCTGGCCCTCTGCCGAAAAGGATAAAGACATGCCAGAACCTGATAAGGTGGGGCACATCCTCAAAGGCGTAGCCAACGATGCCTTCAATCTTCTACTCTGTCGGGACTGTGCTACGGTTGACTCCGTTTTGCCCGTTTGTCGACATTTCGAGCAGGCCAAACACAGACGCATTGCACATCGCTTCGATCGGCTCCCCAACACTGCCCCTATCTCCACGTGCGAGGATCTGCCGACCCTAAGGCAACCTTCCAACACTGAAAATGTGACACGCATCGTGCGTCGTGAACTGGAAGCGCTCGCTCCTGCTGCATCCAACCCGCCCTCCTCGGACAGCAACCTAGCGACGATATCTCTCATTCAAGCCGTCGTTCGTCAAGAGGTTGCCAACTTGGGCGTCCCCTATAGCCACACCGTGGAACACCACAGTTCGAGCCCCATCCCTCCCATGGTCGCCACCGCTACACCCCGCAACACCTACGCGCCACGCTACCGATACCGCAATCCTGATGAGTGGCGCACCCCTGACGACAGGCTGATCTGTTTCACGTGCTCGCGTATTGGCCACATCGCTCGCCACTGCCGCAGCCGCTGGACATCACCACCTCGACGTTTTCCTTACGTTGACCGCTACTCCAATTACGGTCACCCCCGTTTCACGCCTCGTTATGAGCCGCCCCGCACCGATACTACTCCGCCTCCTCCTGTGTCCAGTCGGTCTCCTTCCCCGCCAGCCCGCCGTTCCCGTTCACCTCTTCCTGGCCGCAGTTCCTCGCCCTCCTCTGCCGGCCGCTTCACGGGAAACTAGCCAATGCAGCTCCCGGAGGTGACGCTGCATTGGTACCCCGACCTGGAAATCCTCTACTGCCTATTTCTTCGCCCTGTAACCTCCTCTCCCTGTTCGTGGATGGTGTTCCCGTCTCTGCCCTCATTGACACTGGTGCCCAAGTCTCGATCATGAGCTCATCGTTTTGCCGCCGCCTCAAGAAAGTACAGACCCCCGCCGCTTCTCCCACCGTTCGTGTTGCTGATGGCAGTACTGCTGCCGTCACTGGGCAGTGCACTGCCCGAGTCACCCTTGCCGGTCATCACATACCTGTTTTGTTCACCGTCCTCAACCAGTGCCCTCACAATGTGATCCTCGGCCTTGACTTTTAACGGCCCACTCTGCCCTTATCGACTGCTCCAGCGGCCTTCTTTGTTTGGACCTATCTGTCTGCTCAGAACATCCTCCATCTGCACCCCGCCTTCGCTCCTCTGAGTTCGCTCGCCTGCCCCCTGACTCTGCTGTTTACCTACCTCTGCCACCTTTGCCGCCTGTGCCTGACGGTGACTATCTTGCTTGCCCTATCACCGAGGTCTTTCTTGACCGCAACGTCGTTCTTCCTCATCTCATCGTACGCGTTACACAGAACAGCACCTACCTTCCTATCCTGAACTTCAGTCTGTCACCCCAAGTTCTCCCCGAAGGAATATTCTTTGCTACCTTGTCCACTCTCACAGACTGCACCATTTGTGCACTCACTCCTGGCCCACATTCAAGCGTCCTTCCAACACCCGTACTCTCCACCACAATTACCGACCCTATTTCCGCAATGATTGCCTCTGACCTCAGCCCCGAATAAGCTCAGGACCTGCACAACCTTTTGTTATCCTTCTCCGACATTTTTGACTTTGCTGCCGGTTCTCTGGGCCAAACATCAGTCGTGACTCACCGCATTGACACCGGCGATGCAAAGCCTGTACATCGGAGGCCTTATCGTGTGTCCCTTTCTGAACGCCAAGTCAGATGTTGGGCAACGATATCATCGAACCTTCGAACAGCCCCTGGGCATCTCCTGTCGTGCTCGTTAGAAAGAAAGACAACAGTTGGCGCTTTTGTGTCGACTATCGACATCTGAACAAGATTACAAGGAAAGATGTTTACCCGCTGCCGCGAATAGACGATGCCTTGAACTGTTTACATGGAGCCCGCTACTTTTCCTCCGTCCACCTTCGTAGCGGCTACTGGCAGATCTCTGTTGACGAACAAGATCACGAGAAGACAGCTTTTGTCACACCCGATGGACTTTACCAATTTAAGGTTATGCCTTTTGGACTTTGCAACGCCCCTGCTACGTTTGAACGAATGATGGACTCCTTACTCCGCGGCTTCAAATTGACGACTTGTATATGTTACTTGGATGACGTGATTGTCTTCTCGCCCTCGTTCGAAAGCCATCTTCGTCGCCTTTCTTCCATCTTGGCACTTTTCCGCCGTGCCGGACTTCACTGAACTCAAAGTAGTGCAGTTTTGGTCACCGCGAACTTAGTGCTTGGCCATTTGGTGAATGCCTTCGGCGTGCAACCCGATCCAGACAAAGTTCGCGCTGTCACTGCGTTTCCATGTCCCCGTTCACCCCGTGATGTCCGCAGCTTTATAGGACTGTGTTCTTATTTTTGCCGGTTCGTCCCAAACTTTGCCGCTGTTGCTCGTCCTCTCACTAATCTGCTGAATAAAGGCGTTCCTTTCTCACGGAGACCAGAGCAGGCTAACGCATTCTCCACCCTCATTGCTATTCTCACCAATCCTCCTGTGTTGGTCCATTTCGACCCTGTCTGCCCCAACGGAACTTCGCACCGACGCCAGTGGCCACGGGATTGGTGCCATTCTTGCACAGCGACAACGCGGCCAACATTGCGTTATTGCCTACGCCAGTCATCTCCTGTCATCAGCAGAACAGAACTATTCTATTACGGAACGGGAGTGCCTGGCTCTCGTTTGGGCCGTTGGAAAATTCAGACCCTACTTGTTTGGCCGACCAATGCACGACACCCCTACAGCTGGTCATCTTGGCCTCTCACGCACATACGACCGCGTGCGCCGGCGTTTCTTCTGGCCTGGACTCTACCGCTCTGTCCAACGTTATGTAGCCGCTTGCGACCTCTGTCAACGCCGGAAGAAACCCCCTGTGCTACCACCCGGACACCTGCAGCCGATTGCTATCCCGACTGAGCCATTTTCTCGTGTTGGCCTTGACCTCCTAGGGCCCTTCCCCGAGTCCTTGTCAGGAAACAAATGGATCGCTGTGGCCACCGATTATGCCACGCGGTACGTGATCACTCGCGCCATTCCAACCAGCGGCGCCACAGACGTTGCTGACTTCCTTTTGTACGACGTCATACTACACCATGGTGCTCCCCGTCAACTACTTACCGACCGTGGCCGCTGTTTCCTTTCCCGAGTTGTTGAGGAAATACTTCGTTCTTGCTCCGTTCGGCACAAGTTCACCACTGCGTATCACCCTCAGACGAACGGCCTTACGGAGTGTCTTAACCGCACACTCACCGACATGCTCGCAATGTACGTATCCGACAGTCATCGCGACTGGGATATTAGTCTGCCATTTGTCACCTTTGCATATAACTCTTTGCGTCATGACACTGCTGGGTACTCTCCATTCTATCTTCTCTTTGGAAGAGACCCCTTACTGCCCTTCGACACTTTGCTTCCCGCCGCTGGCCCCGTCACAACCTATGCCCGCGATTCCATCGCCCGAGCCGACGCTGCTCGCCAGATTGCTCGTCACAATCTCACCATCTCTCAAGAAGCTCAAAACGCCGCTACGACGCTCACCACAGCGATGTGCACTATCCTCCCGGATCTCTGGTGTTGCTCTGGCTTCCGTGCCGTCGTGTGGGGTTGTGTCAAAAACTTCTGCCCCACTACACAAGTCCTTACCGTGTACTACGCCCAGTGACCGACGTGACCTATGAGATTTCACCGCTCCGCCCAAAGTCACCGACTGCTACACCCACTTCCGAAATCGTACATGTCGCCCGCCTAAAGCCATATTACTCCCCCTCCACATCGCACGCCTAATACGCACCGGGACGTTGCCTTTTGCCGAGGGGGGTAGTGTTACCGGGAAACGCGGGACCAAAGTGATGTGCTCACTGACGAAGACGACGACCGAGGAACACGGGCACGACAAAGCGTTAAGAGGACGACGCTGACAGAGTGGACACTGTACGGCTACTGAAGTCTCAGCGTCGAGTTCAGCCCATCGCAGTGCTTTTACATTAAGTACATCCCCGTAACAATATCCACCAATTTAGTAACTCTGGACTCCTGCCCTGCGCTTCTATCAGCCGCTTCGCTACTCTACCACCGCCCAGAGCTCGAGACCCAGCTTACCTTCCATCGTATAAGCCATGGTCATAAATCCTTCTCATGTACCGTCTCCGCCGCCTCTCACGCTACCACCTCATGAGTCCGCGGTCTCCGCCCTCAAGCTCCCCAACGTCTGGTTATCGAACTCGGAACGTTGGTTCTCACCATGGAGGCCTTGTTCCGCCGACACCGTCTCACTTTGCAGGTGAACGTGTTCGGCCACGTAATTTTTGCGCTCACGCCTACTACTGAAGCGATTGCTCGCGACTTCCTCAGCTCTCCGCCTGCCGATCGCTCTTACGATGATCGTAAGGCGACGCTCACCCAGATACCTGAAACGGAGCCGCGTCGTCTGCAGTAGCTCAGACGAGCTCAGAAATCGCCAACCGAGCTACTGCGTCGCGTGGCCGCCCTTGTAGCCAATACCATAGGTATCCTGCGGGAACTCTTTCTGCCACTGCCGCCACAAGTGCGCATGATTCTGACCCTGGAACCCCTGGCAGATATCATGGACGTCTCGTTTTCCCTCTGTGGCAATAATTCATCGCTCTCTTGCCCCTCAGTAACCCAGCGCAGCTGCTGACGATTACTATGCCCGCCTCATCGATGCTAATGAGAAACTAATCCGGCAGGTAGTGCAACTTACAGCTGAGGTTGCAGCCCTTGGTACTTCTCGCCTCCACCTCGTCGTACCAGCCCCAGTACTACTGGCAACTGTTGTCAGCACTCCAGGACCTTTTGCTCATACCACCGCCGCCACCACCGCTATGGCTCTCGCGCACACCAATGCCGCAAGCTCTGATCCTTCGCGGGAAACGGTCGGGCCGAACACAGAATGCGATCGGTGTTCTCGGCCCCCCCCCCCCCCCCCCCCGCCACTGGCTGTGTTACAAAATTCATCTGCCTCATCGACACTGGTGACGAGATCTGTGTTCTTCCGCCTACGTTGGCTGAGCGACGCCATCCTTCCGACTCCTCCTCTGACAGCAATCAACGGATCAAACAAACGGACATACGGCCGGAAGTTGGTGACTCTTGACATCCGACTCGCCGTTCCTTTCGCTGGGTATTTTTTATCGCGGACATGCGCTCAACACTCATCGGCGCCAACTTTCTATGGCACTAAAGGCTCCTAGCTGACATGTGGCAAAACCGCATCCTGGATTGTGAAACTGAAACGAACCTAGTCTTCCTATGCGTCTCTTGCCGGGATCCACCACTCCAGCTCCTCTAAGCGCACAGTACCTTTCCTAACCCTTGGTCTAGCGTACGTGCTGAGTATCCGGATGTTTTCCAACCCCCGTCCCTTCAAGCAGCGGTCGCTCGCAGCGTGACTCATTCTATTGTGGTGACGGGTCCTCCTGTGTTTGCTCTTGCTCGTCGCCTCGCACCGGATCGTCTGCTGGAAGCTTGGATTCATCCCTCCCTCAATCTGTCCTCGGGCATCGCCCTTCCCCATGGTGCCCCAATAGACCGGCGCCAGTGCAGCGATTATCTGGCTCTCAACAAGGCCCACAGTCCCTGACCGCTGCCCAATTACCCACATCCAGGATTTTACATCGGCTCTTCATGGCTGCACAATTTTCAGCAAGATCGATTTTGTGAAGGTATATCACCAGATTCTTGTGGAGCCCTCGGATATCCCGAAGACCGACATTATTACACCTTGTGGCATGTTCGAATTAAAGATAATAATAGTAATATTTGGTTCACAGGAAAGGAAAGGTGCAGTATCTGTCACACTTGTTATGAGGGCACCTGAACCGCACCGTAAGGGAAGAAAGGTGGGAGTGAAAACGGAAAGAGAGAAACAGGTGCCGTAGTGTAGGGCTCCGGAGTAATTTAGACCACCTGAGAATCTCTAATGTGCACTGACATCGCACAGCATACGACCGCCACTTCGTTTCGCCTCCATAGAAACGCAGCCGCCTGTGGTCGGGATCGAACCCTCTGAGGATGCTTTTCGGTCTTCGTAATGCGGCGCAGACTTTAGCGCTTTTCTGACCAAGTACTACGCGGTGTGCTGTTTTGTTAATGTTGACAATATTCTCGTCTTCAGCCTTACGGCAGAGGCCAAAACGGTCCACCAACGTCATGTGCTCGCAAGACTCAGCAGCTTTGGTATTGTGATCAATAGACCGAAAAGCGACTTCTGCTTTGCAAAGTTGGTCTTTCTCGGCCATTGCGACAACGCCCATGGCATTCGCTCATTACCGGCCCATGTCACCACTATCAGTCAGTTTCTCCGACCCACCACCAACCGGCAAATGTGCGAATTTCTTGGCTTCGACAACTGACGTGGGTACGTCAGCTGGAGATTGGACAGCACCGTCTCAAACCCGACCATGTTTTTCGTACAGATCTTCTTCGGCCTGGCGGCAAGAGTCCGCGCAGACCACTGCACACTTCATTATCGATGCTTCGACATTCCAAGCCGATGACGTGGACGACGCAATCTACACCGACGATATCTGGGCGGCATCACGTACATGCTCGTCGAGGTCACCAACCTGGCGCTTAAATAGCTTGCCACCATCGCGCTCCCTCAGTGGGCACGTCAGCTGGCCTTTGGATAGCCCCGATCATGTTTTTCGTGCAGGTTAGTAAACCTGCTTCTACTTTTAAATCCAGTAATCCATTTCTGATCCAGCTGACGTGCCCCCAGTTTATATGCACTGTGTGTAAGGTTGTTTCCAATTTCGCCTCCTCGTTGCTTATGCTCTGTGGCGATGCAGAGCCGAACCCCGGTCTAAAAACTGATCGACTACTTGGCGAACTCCTAGAGGGACAGAAACAAAGTCGGCTGGACGACACTGAACCAAAGCTTAAGAGCTTTGAAGACTCTGCTTCAGCTCTTACTGAAGTATAGGGGGTATTCACGTGACGTCACAGCTGACGTCAGTATGCAGCCGACGCCATCTTTGCGTCCTGTTCTGACTAGTACTAGTACGGGGCGGCGGTTAGCTTAGCTGTTCGTGCGTGTCCGTTTGTTCTGTCACTGTGCCTCATGCCAGCACCGTTGTTATGAAAACTCAATCGGTATTATGAGTGACAGTTCGATTTATCGGCAAAGTGTGCGCGATGCGGACAGAGACCTGTACGAAACATAACTTTGGCATCGACCCGTGTGCAGCCGATATGCGCCACTGCACGGTAAGCGTCGGCCTGTGCCCACGCATAAATATGTGCGACACTCATGAATTCCTTGTCCTACGGACAAGCTTCGTCACAAGAAACCAATCGCAAGCCTACTGATCACTCGAAGAACGCAACTACGTTACAAGCGGCTGGGTCAAGAGCCGCGGTTGAAGCAGACGAACTCGCTCTTTGTGCAATTATGTGCGTGCCGTCCAACGTTTATACCAACTAAACCGCTGAGTTTTTGTAGCTGATATTCTGCATAGAAATGGTGTTTGGTAGTCAGTATCTTTTATACAAAACTTGTTTGGTGTACTTGCCTCAATCGATCAGAAGAAGTCGGATGTTTGCATCGTCTGTGGCGGTAAGGAAGCAAGAGAAACCGCTGCCACAGGCCACAGCGATGACACCGGTGGCGCCACCTCACTGCCTTGCGGGCTCGACATAACTTTTTGCATCAAAACTCTTGAAATACAGCGCAGTTTTGGCCAAGCTAAACTTGATTTGTTATTAGAGATAAATAAGTTTATAAAGTTCTTCAAACCTTCTGCAAAACAACTCTGCCCGCCTACGCTCCTTCGCCGAATCTGCACGCGGTCTGCTTTGATTAGCAGCCGACACAGGCGATGCGAACATCCGACTTATCGAATGAGGCAAGTACGGCAAACAAGGTTTAGCGAGCCCTCTTTGAAGGATTTTATTGCAGCAAAACACGACGAGGAGGTGTTGGCGGCGCGGTGCATGTATGCGCATGACTGGAGGCGATACATTGCCGCGCTGCTCTTTTACCGGGAATGTGTCTTCCGAGTGCATGAAGAACAGTCGTGCACGGATAGTGACAAGAGCTGGCTGCTAGGGCACATCCGGAAGATTCCAGTCCAGCCAATTTTGACATACATTTCTCATATTTCATTATACTTGTGCGGTTGAGCCGTGCCAGCCATACGTGACGTCGCATCTCGGTGAGGTGTCTCGTTCGAGTGGAGTTTTTCGTGTGTACTTCCAAAATGCCGTGGTCGTTCACGCAGCTCTTCAGCTTCAGTTGTTTACACTGTGCACGTGTCTATTACAGTCTACGATAGCTGAATAAACAACATATAGCTGCGGATGCCGCTGCTTTTAGAACCGCACGACAGCACTTAATACGTACGTTCACCCTGTTCGTTCCGTGGACACAAAAATGGTCGACTGCGCCTCAATTACCCACAATGCACCGCGCACAGAGCGTCAGTGAATACCCCCTATACTCTACAGCTCGCAGCTTAGAAAAGTTGAGAGCTTGGAACACAAACTTGCCGATTTAGAGGACCGTAGTCGACGCAATAATCTTCTTCTGTTTGGTGTCGAGTAGAAGGCAGACGAAACGCATGAAGATCGTGAGGAATCTGTCCTGAACGATATCTTCACCAGCCAGCTCGAGCGAATACATAGAATTGGGCGAAAGCAAAGTGACAAAGTTGCACAGTGTTGAACATTTCAAGTAGTTCTACTCGCAGCAAAGACAAGATTTCGCACATAGTTCCAAACTTTCTGGTGACGTTGATATTTTGGATTTTCTTTAAGTGAATCATCGGACTGCTCGGTTGATGGCGATTTTTCAAGCAGATATTACTCAAGTGTATGCAGGAACAGACTAAGAGAAAAAGGGGGCAAAATAGAGCGTAAAATAAAAAAAAGCAAAGGCGATCTTCCCCTTCAGCAGCTAATGTGTACTACGGAAGGAATGCATTAAGAAAACCAAGGACTACTATGTCAATATTACTATGAAGAAATTCCTGCTACCAGAAAAATTCTTTCGCCACTTATCTCCTAAAAAGAAAATAACATAAAAACTCTGTACAAATGGCGAAACAATAACATCGCCTCGCCTGGTCATGTCAGCCTTTAATCAATTTTTTTGCTCTGTATTTACTAACGATGACGGTAAGACTTCGACAAAGCGGAGCACTGTGCGCCCATAAGTAATGTTTCCGAAGAGGGCCTTTTCTCACTCTTGCTCAGTATTGACACCAGGTGCTGATGGCATACTCATCGCCTTTCTCGTTAGATACGCCGAGTGGTGCAGCAAGTATTTATGTATTATCTTCAACCGGTAAAGCAGATTGATTGGAAAAGCAGCAATATTATACCCATACCAAGGGAGATAATTCATCATTACTTTCATCTTATAGGCCGATATCATTATTGTGCACATGTTCTAAGGTTTTTGAGCATATTATTTACAGTCATATCTTGACGTTCTTTGAAAATAACATGATGGACAGCAGGCAACATGGGTTCCGAAAAGGACTTTCCACTGTAACCGTACTTCTAGAACTACTTCACGACTTCTCTGCAGCGAACGATGTCCAAAACCACATTGACATTACATTTATTGATTTTGAAAAAAGTGTTTGATCGCGTTTCACACCCAAAGCTTCTGTTAAAACTTCAACCTCTGTTAAAAAACAATTTGCTCTTTGCGTGGATTGAAGCTTATCTTCGGGGTCGACGCCAGTGTGTTCGTATTGATGACCTGTACTCCGATCTTGCACATGTTAAATAATACATTCCACGGGGATCTGTTCTTGGTCCATTGTTATTTTTAATCTTAATTATTGACACAGTTCACAACCTGCCCGTCAAAATAAAACTATACGCCGACGACTGCATAATCTATCGGGAAGTTCATAATAGCAGAGACCAGGCATTACTCAACAGCGCTCAAGCGAAGACTGCAATGTGGGGCTCGGATTGACAAATGACAGTCAACACAAAAAAATCAGTTGCAGTCACAGTAACACGGAAGCGACAACCATTACTTTTCTTGTACTCCGTAGGTGGTAGCGCTTTCGAAAGGGTAAACAGCTATAAATATTTAGGAATAACCATAACTTCGGATTTAAGGTGGAATGAGCAAATATCGGAAGTTGCGAAGCGAGCCATGTGGAAACTCGGTTACTTAAGACGAAATCTGCGACAGTGTACCAGCGAGGTGAGATTATCTTATAGGTGGCGCACTTCCGCGAGTGCTTTGGTAAGAAAGGCAGGATTAGAGTGTTTAGAAAAGCGGCGCCAACGTGATCGATTAAAATACATGTACTTGCTATACCACGGTAAATATGGTGTGAACAAACGCGAGTACATTCAGCCAGTGTGCAGGCGAACCACCCGATCACATCATGATAAAAAACTGCAAGATTATTCCTGCCATTCGAACACATTCGCAAACTCATTCTTTCCGAGGACAATACGTGAGTGGAATCGACTGCCAGCAAGTGCTGTGGAAAGCCCAACCACTGAATCATTTCAGAAATGCCGTCAGTTGTGATAGTAGGCGCTTTGAACTCTTTCACGTGTACCTTACTTGTTTCTCTGTATTATTACTTTTATTTCTATTCTTTTTAACAGAATGCTGTTCTGTTATTCGCGGTTGCATTTGCCAAGTTGTGCGCGTCGGTTTGCGGAAGCTGGCTTATAGTGCCTTGTTTTGTTTTTCGGATGTATTATTTATGCTATACTTGATGTCTCCCGCTCGTGCTTACAGCCTCACCTTGAGGAGCAGTATAAATAACTAAAATAACCATGATTTAATGGCTGAGTAATGTAGTACTCACTCCTCCATACATAAGGTGCAACTTGAACCTTTCCTTCGCTTCGTTGTTAGGATTTAAATTACGTCAATAGTATTGACAAGCCAATAATTATTCTGGACTTGGCTTCTGCAGTGATGGGGTACGGCTTAAGAATGAAGTGCTACGGTGATGGTCCTGGCGGAGAAACACTTCGGGCCACGCAAATGGCTCACGCAATATCAGCAGGTTGCTATCGCAACGGCGCCGTCGATGTATGTGTTTTTTTCCTTCCAGCGAAGAATCACCGCCACATCGACGCTGACGCTGCGATCAGCGGCCCGGTTCGGAGGAGCGTGGCTGGTATTTTATCTGGAAACTTGCGTTCAGTGCCTTGCCCGTGATGTGTCCCCAGCTAAATATCTTTACACCGTGGCTTAGGGTAGCAAACCGGATTACAAGGGAAGGAAAGCGTAGCAGGGGGAGGCAGAAAATTAGGTGGGCGGATGAGGTTAAGAAGTTTGCAGGGTCACGTGGATGCAGCTATCACAGAACCGAGTTAATTGGAGAAGTATGGGAGAGGCCTTCGCCCTGCAGTGGGTATAGTCAGGCTGACGATGATGATGATGATGTTATCAGGGTGTCCGGCCTGGTCAGCCCGAGATAAATAAACCAACTCGGGCCGGGCCCGAACCCGAGATAGAGGGCTTCCGAGCGGGCCGGGCCTACTACGGGCTTTCGGGCCAGCCAGGGCCAGTGAACAACTCTACTCCATATACTCTATTAATATTGCTACATTAGGCGGTGCATGCACAGACATCTGCATAAGGACGGAAGGAGAAGAAGCTCGTGAGTTTTGGTGAAGACGACGTGCGAGCAGTGTTGGTTGGTGCCCGGTTAACGCTGCTGTGTTTCTGTGTGCTGTGTGCGGAGTCATCTTGGACTAATCTCTTGGCCTTACCTTGCCACGTATCATCTTGGTGGAGGTGACTCAAGACCCCCGTGCGCTCAGAACAGAATATAAGAGCAAAATAGCACAGAAAAGCTGGATTTGCGCAGTGGCCGCCACCTATCTGGGCTCACAACGACGTCAGCAACGACCACTATGACCTCCGAGGCATCCCCTACCATCGCAGCAACATCGGCTCAGCCAGTGGTACTCACGAAGATCCTCCACCCTCCCATCTTTAATGGCGAAGACAAGCCGGACGTCGACGACTGGCTAGATGAGTACGAGCGCTGCAGCAGAAACAACCACTGGGACGCGACCATTATGCTGGTGAACATAATCTTCTATTTGGCGGGAACAGCTCGGACGTGGTTCCAAAATCAAGAGCAAGAGCTAGTGACCTGGGAAATCTGTAAACAAAAGCTACAGGACTTGTTCGGAAAGCCGATTGAGCGGGCTCACGCAGCAAAAACGGAACTTTCCACTCGCACCCAATCCCCCACGGAGTCCTGCCTTGCTTATATTCAAGACGTTCTTTCGTTGTGCCGCAAGGTGAACAGCTCCATGTCAGAAGGTGACAAGATAGGGCATATCCTCAAGGGTATAGCGGATGATGTGTTCAACATCCTCTTCTGTACGGATTGCGCTACCGTCGACTCGGTACTTCAAGTCTGTCGAAAATTCGAGCCGGGTAAACAACGCCGTATCGTACATCGCTTTGACCGCCTTCGAAACACGGCGGCTACATCATCCTGCGCTGACCTGCCGCCTTTGGAACAGCCTTCTCATCCAGCGAACATCACTCGGATCATCCGGAGAGAATTCGAGGCCTTGGCTCCTGCACCACTCACGTCTCCGCCGCCCGACACTATGGCCATGATACAGGCCGTTGTTTGCCAAGAACTCGCCAACGTCGGCATCTCCTCCAGCCCCGTGCTGCCACCGTCACCAACACACTCTGTTCCTGTAGTGGCTGCTGCTACCGCGAGCCAGGCTTCCCCACGTCGCTGCCTTAGACGCAATCCTGCAGAGTGGCGCACCACAGACGACAGGCCAATTTGCTTCATTTGCTGTCGCGCCGGCCACACATCTCGTTATTGCCGTAGCCGTACCTTTTTCGCCCCTCGCTCTTATTACAACGCCGACCGTCAATACTACAATAGACCTCGACGCTACCATGCCCAACCAGAGGAGACCCGCCCCGCCTATGATGGACCTGGACATTATCGTCCTCAAACAGATCAGCCTTGCAACGAAACCGTCCCCACTGCCCGTCGCACCAGCCGATCTCCATCCCCACTGGCTCGTCGATCCCGCGCACCGGTCCCTCCTCGCAGCTTCTCCCCACCATACGCCGGCACCTACTCGGGAAACTAGCGGGTGCAGCGCCCGGGAGTGACGCTGCATTATCGACCCGGACTGTCAACTCGGAACCGACCCCCACACCCAAACGTAACCTCATTGACATTCTTGTGGACGGAGTTTCCGTTTCTGCCCTTATTGACACTGGAGCCCATATTTCAGTCCTTAGTTCGTCGTTCCGCCAGCGTCTCAAAAAAGTTCTTACGCCCGCTAACACCTCCACAGTTCGTGTTGCCGAGGGAAACACTGCTGTCATCATCGGAATGTGCACTGCGCGCGTCAGCATCACCGGCCATCACGCCCCTGTGCTCTTCGCCGTCCTTACTACTTGTCCTGAAGACGTGATTTTAGGCCTAGACTTTTTAACAGCCCATTCCGCTCTCATTGACTGTGCCTCCGGACTTTTGCGCCTAGCCCTGCCCCATAGTGTTCACGACCCTAGTGCTGACCAATCCCAGCCTCGCCTCCGCTCCAGTACATTTACGCGCCTACCTCCCGAGGCGGCAGTATACGTGCCCATGTCACCTTTTCTCTCCCTTCCTGATGGCGACTAAGTTGTCAACCCCATCACCGACGTCCCTCTACAGCGCAACATCGTCCTACCTCATAACATTGTACACATCGAGAATACCCCATCTACATTCCCGCAATCAACTTCAGCATTTCTTCGCAAGTTCTCCCGGAGGGCATTTCCCTTGCCGAGCTGTAACATTTGTCCAGCTTTACTATTTCTGCAGTGCTGTCTGACCGTCACGCCGAGGTACCTGCACAACCTGTCCTGTCACATAGTCCGGAGGACCGCATCTCAGCCATGGTTGCCTCTGACCTGCGTCCCGAATATGCAAGCGCCCTTGCCGGCCGTTTGCGGTCATACAGCGACATTTTTGATTTCGGTCACGGATCCCTGGGCCAAACGTCCGTCGTCACACATTGCATCGATGCTGGAGATGCCCGCCCTATTCACAGACGGCCTTACAGAGTTGCTCTTTCCGAACGCCGGGTCATTCAGGAAGAAGTGGAGAAAATGTTGGCCAGCAACATTATTGAGCCGTCGAGCAGCCCCTGGGCGTCTCCGGTAGTACTCGTTAAAAAGAAAGACAACAGCTGGAGGTTTTGCGTAGATTATCGACACCTAAACAAGATAACCAAGAAAGACGTGTACCCTCTTCCATGGATCGATGACGCCCTCGACTGCCTGCATGGTGCCAACTACTTCTCCTCCATCGATCTCCGTTCTGGATACTGGCAGATCTCTGTTGACGAAAGAGATCGTGAAAAGACGGCTTTTGTTACCCCAGATGGCCTCTACCCATTCAAGGTGATGCCTTTCGGATTATGTAATGCCCCTGCGACCTTCAAGCGCATGATGGACTCTTTACTACGCGGGTTCAAATGGACCATATGTCTGTGCTACCTCGATGACGTCATCGTATTTTCATCGACCTTTGAGGGCCACCTCCATCACGTTTCGGCTATTCTTGGCGTCTTCCGACGAGCTGGCCTTCAGTTGAACTCCAAGAAGTGTAGCTTTGGTCGCCGGGAACTCAAGGTCCTAGGACACTTGGTCAACACCCATGGCATCCAGCAGACCCGTACAAAATTC
This sequence comes from Amblyomma maculatum, assembly GCF_055883805.1. NCBI lineage: Eukaryota > Metazoa > Arthropoda > Arachnida > Ixodida > Ixodidae > Amblyomma > Amblyomma maculatum. Next base: position 506,502,449 of record NC_139344.1, read on the forward strand.
GCGCTGTAAGTGATTTTCCTATACCGCAATCTAGCAGCGACGTGCGTAGCTTTCTCGGACTTTGCTCATATTTCCGGCGATTTGTACCAAACTTCGCGGAAATCGCCCGTCCACTCACGCAGCTTCTGAAAAAAGGGGTCTCCTTTTCCTGGGGCCACGAACAATCGGCCGCCTTCGTCGCTTTTATTGCCAACCTCACCGGTCCGCCAGTGTTAGCTCACTTCAATCCGTCAGCGCCCACAGAAGTACGCACCGACGGAAGTGGTTTTTTTTCATTTCATTTCATTTTATTACCTTAAAGGCCCCTAAAAAGGGGTGTTACATAAGGGGTGGCAAGAGCAAAAATACATAATCACAATAACAGGAAAGTTTTGACACTATCGATGAACTGTGGTGTGCAAGTGATGAGAGCAATGTTGTCCGGAAGGCCGTTCCAGTCTGCAGCTGTTCGAGGAAAAAAGGAATTTGAAAACGTGACGGTACGTGAACGTGGACGGGCAACTTGTAGCTGATGACTGGTGCGATGAGATATGCGTGTGGGGGGAAGAATATAAGGTGCGATGCGCATAGGACTGTGGAAAAGTTTGTGAAATAAAGATAGGCTGGCAATGCGACGACGGAGCGATAAGGGGGATAATCCGGATGCTGTTTTTAAGGAGGAAACGCTGATTTCATAAGAATACGATGAATGAATAAAACAAGCGGCGCGATTTTGAACAGATTCGAGGGCACTAATGAGGTAAGCTTGATGAGGATTCCAAATGGGCGATGCAAATTCTAGTTTGGACCTGACGAATGATTTGTAGGCTAATAACTTTACGTTTTCGGGAGCATGATGAAGATGGCGCTTTAAGAAACCTAACGTCCTGTTAGCTGACGATATTATCTTAGTAACATGCATACTCCAAGAAAGATCGCTACAAATTGTTATGCCTAAATACTTATATGATGGAACTAGCTGTACGGGAACTTCAGAGATTACGTAAGGAAAAACAAGAGGGTTACGGCGACGGTTAATAGACAAAAGATTACACTTACGTGGGTTAAGTTCCATTAGCCACTCGTTACGCCAGTCTTGAACAGCATTAAGATCGTTTTGAAGAGAAGATTGGTCAGCGGTGGTGAGAATAGCACGATACAGTACATAGTCGTCAGCAAACATACGTATGTTAGATGTTACGTTTGAGGGCAGATCATTAATGTATATTAGAAAGAGTAGCGGGCCAAGCACAGACCCCTGGGGGACGCCTGACGTTACTAAGAGTGAGTTAGAGTTCACATTGTTAACGGAGACAAACTGAGAACAATTAGTTAAGAACTCTTCAATCCACTTCAATATATCGGGGTGTAAATTTAATCGGGAAAGTTTTATCAGTAGGCGTTTATGAGGTACTTTATCAAAAGCTTTAGCGAAATCTAAAAATATGACATCAGTTTGTAGGTTAGAATCAAGGTTAGCATGCAGGTCATGAATGATGTTAGAACTGATGCTTGGGCGAGTTGGTATGCCATTTTCTGAAGAACAGCGCGACTTGGACAAGGACGGAAAGAAGACAACACGGACAGGCGCTGACTTGCAACTGAAGTTTATTGCTCGGAACGTGGTAATATATATATCAGGCTCCAAACAACAAGAGAAAACACAGAAGCGATACACATTTGATTAAACACTTGAAAACTCGTGTGATGCCACCACGTCACTTCCCTGTAGCTAGATATCTAAGCTCCTTTGCTGACAACGCCAAGGACGGGCTGCTGATACAGGCGTCACTTGACCATGCGATTTGTGCGGCCTCAATAATTTCACGGGTTATCTTGTCCCGATGCCTATTTAACACTTTTGTTTTTTGGAAATAAGGTTGGCAGTCGTTACTTTCGCAATCTCTGCAATGGATGCCGAGATGCCCTTTAACGGAGTTGAAAACATTATTATTGTGTTCTCTCAGGCGCTCATTAAGGCATCTGCCCGTCTGGGCGACGTACTGCTTGCCGCAAGATAGTGGGATGGAGTAGATAACACCATCTTTGCATGCAACAAATTGATTCTTATGTTTTATAGTGCACTTTTCTCGTATAGATTCAGCGTTAACAAGCTTGCACAATTTCCCAAGCTTTTCGGGAGCCGAGAAGACAACTCTGACATTAGCTCGGTGGCCTATCTTCTTTAGCCTGTGGGAAAATTTGTGGATGTAGGGAACGACTGTCATCTTTTGTTTTTCTTTGGCGGATTCGGCCGTTTCCTTCTTTTTGGTTTTGCCTGAATCGATGCTTGCGTGTTTAGGCAAAACCAAAAAGAAGGAAACGGCCGAATCCGCCAAAGAAAAACAAAAGATGACAGTCGTTCCCTACATCCACAAATTTTCCCACAGGCTAAAGAAGATAGGCCACCGAGCTAATGTCAGAGTTGTCTTCTCGGCTCCCGAAAAGCTTGGGAAATTGTGCAAGCTTGTTAACGCTGAATCTATACGAGAAAAGTGCACTATAAAACATAAGAATCAATTTGTTGCATGCAAAGATGGTGTTATCTACTCCATCCCACTATCTTGCGGCAAGCAGTACGTCGCCCAGACGGGCAGATGCCTTAATGAGCGCCTGAGAGAACACAATAATAATGTTTTCAACTCCGTTAAAGGGCATCTCGGCATCCATTGCAGAGCTTGCGAAAGTAACGACTGCTAACCTTATTTCCAAAAAACAAAAGTGTTAAATAGGCATCGGGACAAGATAACCCGTGAAATTATTGAGGCCGCACAAATCGCATGGTTAAGTGACGCCTGTATCAGCAGCCCGTCCTTGGCGTTGTCAGCAAAGGAGCTTAGATATCTAGCTACAGGGAAGTGACGTGGTGGCATCACACGAGTTTTCAAGTGTTTAATCAAATGTGTATCGCTTCTGTGTTTTCTCTTGTTGTTTGGAGCCTGATATATATAATACCACGTTCCGAGCAATAAACTTCAGTTGCACGTCAGCGCCTGTCCGTGTTGTCTTCCTTCCGTACTTGTTCAAGTCGCGCTGTTCTTCAGAAAAAGTTCATGAATGAATGTAGAAAGTTGGGTCTCGCAGGAGTAACCTCGGCGAAAACCGTGCTGAGTAGGATGGAAAAAATCGTTGGAATCAAGGAATGCCATGATGTGGGTATAGATGACATGTTCCATGATTTTGCAAGGGATACTAGTTAGCGAGATGGGACGGTAATTTAGCGGTGAGTTCTTGTTACCTGATGTGTAGACTGGAACAACCTTCCCATGTTTCCATTCTTTGGGCAGTTGACCTGTGAGGAGTGACTGAGTGAATAACAAGCACAACAGGGATGAACATATATCTTTGGTGTTAATCAGTATTTTGGCACTGATATTGTCAATTCCAGCCGAGGATAAAAGTTTAATGTTTTCTATTAGTGACAAAATTCCTGTTGAAGAAAATGTAAGAGAGGGCATGGTATCCTGGATAATAACCGGGTTTGAAGGAAATATCGGATCTCTTTCATTGGTAAATATGGATGAAAAGGCTGTGTTGAACATATTGGCGCATTCAGTTTCACAGATGGTAGCACCTGATGCGTCGGTGAGGGAAATAGTGCGTGTGTGCTGGGGGTTAATGACTTGCCAGAACCTTCGGGGGTTAGTAATCAACATTTTGGGCAGATCGGTATGGAAAACGTGCGTTTAGCTTCTCGAATGTTTAATAAATACGTTTTTTCAGCTGCGTAATATTTGTTCCAAGCGTTTTGACTAGGGCGTGACTTGGCCGAACGGAAAAGACGCTTCTTTTTATTTTCAAGACGTTTGAGTGTGTTTCTGAACCAAGGGTTTTGAGGGTTAGTTCGTATATTTATGTTGGGAATAAACCTGTCGACCAAATCTTCAATTTTCTTCTTAAACATGAACCAGTTTTCTTGGACGGATCTTTGATGAAAGTTAAATTGGAAACCTGGTAAAAAAGCACGAAGTTCATTATTTATAGCAATATAGTTCCCTTTATCGTAAAGTCGGATTGTTCGCTTACATGTTGCGCGTGAAGATGGTTTAATCGTGAAGCCGGCATGTATGACTTGGTGATCGCTTATACCTGGTAGATAGGTGATAGAATGAACGTAGTATTCAGGGCTATCCGTTAATATTAGGTCGAGAATGTTAGCACAGACATCCGTTACATGGGTTGGTTCAGATATTAGTTGAACGAGATTAAAATTAAGGCAAACGTCAAGAAAATCATTAGCATCCCTGTTACCTGTAGCGGTTAGATTATGCCAGCCGATACTGGGAAAATTAAAATCTCCGAATAGGATAGTGCATGTGTTAGGGTGCTTGGTTTTAATTTCATTTAATGCGTGATTAAGTTTTTGTGGAAAGTCTGGGCTGCTAGGAGGCCTGTAGCAAACGCCTATCACAACTGACTTTGGTGAGGCATGACACAAGACCCATAATATTTCAATATCCGATGAAAGGTGAATGGCCGTGCATGATAGCTCCTGTGCAGTTGCAATAAGTGCCCCCCCCCCCCCCTCCCCTTCTATCTGGACGATCTTTACGGAAAACACGGAATTTGGGCAAGTCGGCAAGGACTTCACTATCAGAAACGTCACTACTCAGCCACGTTTCTGTCAAGATTAGTAGGTTGCTGGAGGATGATGTGACGATATTGGAAATAATGTCGCGCTTTGAAATCAAACTTCGGATGTTAGTAAAGATCGCTGACAATGAAAGTGCTTGTTGTGCATGTTTAGAACAGCCTGTCGGTTGGTGATGAGGTGGTTGCTATTTTACCTCTTTTACGGTTTGTGAGGATTCATCGAACGTGTATCGTTTGGGACCAATGTGTAAAGTTTTGAAGCGCAAGGAGAACTTGTCGGTTACCGATCTGGCAAAGGCTACAAGATGTTTGCGAGCGTTACGTACAGGAAGGGAAAAATCTTCGCCAATACTGTAGTCAGTGCCTTTTAGTTTGGTGCCTAAGGAAAGGATGTTTTCTTTGGTTTTGGGTGAGGTGAATTTCACGATAATCGGCCTTTTACGATCAGTGGAGTGGCGTCCAAGGCGGTGAGCACGCTCGATTAGATTAGGTTCGATGGCAAAATCTAGTTGGGTGGAGCAGTGGCGAATGACTGTTTCTTCCGAGTCTGCATATGTTTCAGCGGGGTTAGTGTCGGGTATGTTGTAAAATATGAGGTTGTTGCGACGAGAGCGATTTTCAGCATCGTCCATACGTGCTTCCAGCTTTTCAATCTTGCAGGTAAGTTCAGAGTTCAGAGTTTTCAGAGCGTCTATTTCGGAATGGAGAGTGGAAAGTGAAGCGTAGTGTGATTCCAGAGCGTCCATGCGTTTGTTTAAGTCACTTAAGGTTGTTTCAGTAGTCTTCAGTTGTATTTTAATGTCCTGTAGATTGCAGATTACTGTAGCTTGGCCGGCAGTTAGTTTCTGGAGCTCGAAAAGTACGCTGTTGATATGGTCGGGGCCGGGGTTAGTTTCAACATCCCCTGACAATAGCAAGAGAAGACGGATAACACGCAAACATTCGGCAGCAATATCACAGCAGCACTGAGGGCTCGGCAGCTGCATTAAGAAGTAGTTACTGTTCTTTTAGCAAATAGGGAAAACTTATTACTAACCTGCATTGTGAAAAGCAGAGGATTAGTAGACTGCGCTGTCGCACAGCTACCGAGCCCACAGAGCGGCGGTGATGACAGCATGCTCTTTATAAAGATCAGATGTGTTGATGTTTCTGGTGATGGGACTGGTCAATGAAGATCCTCGATGACGTACTCTGGCGGCGGTGAAGGCAGGTGCAACAATGGTGATCGCGTAGGTTGACAAAAATTTCATCTTCATGGCGCATCATGGGTCACGGGAGAGACGGACGTGCAGGCTGCAGACGGCACAGCGGCGAGAAGCAGGTGAAGTGCGAGGGTAAATACCTGCATTGTGAAAAGCAGAGGATTAGTAGACTGCGCTGTCGCACAGCTACCGAGCCCACAGAGCGGCGGTGATGACAGCATGCTCTTTATAAAGATCAGATGTGTTGATGTTCCTGGTGATGGGACTGGCCAATGAAGATCCTCGATGACGTACTCTGGCGGCGGTGAAGGCAGGTGCAACAATGGTGATCGCGTAGGTTAACAAAAAATTTCATCTTCATGGCGCATCAGGGTCACGGGAGAGACGGACGTGCAGGCTGCAGACGGCACAGTGGCGAGAAGCAGGTGAAGTGCGAGGGTAAATACCTGCATTGTGAAAAGGAGAGGATTAGTAGACTGCGCTGTCGCACAGCTACCGAGCCCACTCATGGAATTGGTGCAGTTCTCGCACAACGTCAGCTCGGTCCCCCTTGCGTCATCGCCTATGCCAGCCGACTCCTCTCTGCTGCAAAAAAAGAATTATTCCTCACTGAACGTGAGTGCTTAGCCCTAGTTTAGGCCATTACGAAGTTCCGCCCTTACTTGTATGGGCGGCCATTCACAGTAGTCACTGACCACCACGCATTGTGCTGGCTTTCCACACTCAAAGACCCTACTGGCCGCCTTGGACGTTGGGCCTTGCTCCTTCAGGAGTACAATCTTTCAGTATTTTATAAGTCTGGCCAGTAGCATCGAGATGCCGATTGCCTGTCCCTTCACCCAGTCGACCCGCCAAGCCAACTTGAATGTGACAACGGCGCTTGCGTGCTCTCTATTTCTGACTTTTCTAACATTCGTCGGGAGCAACGCCAGGACCCTCAGCTTCGCGAAATTATAAATCGCCTCAGCGCCGATCGCCATGACCCTTCCCTTCGTTTGTTTGTGCTCCACGACGGCACCTTATACCGGCACAATATGCGACCTGATGGCCCCGACCTTCTATAGTAGTCCCTCAGCACCTACGCACAACCGTCCTTGAACAGCTTCACGACGTTCCCACAGCAGGTCATCTAGGCGTCTCTCGCACATACGACAGTGTGCGCCGTCGGTTCTTTTGGCCAGGCCTATACCGCGCAGTCCGCCGCTACGTGGCTGCTTGTGACCGCTGTCAACGCCGGAAAACACCATCCGTTTTACCAGCTGGACTACTGCAGCCGATCGACATCCCCATAGACCCATTTTCTCGAGTGGGTCTGGATCTTCTAGGGCCTTTTCCACTGTCCGCATCGGGGAACAAATGGATTGCGGTGGCCACTGATTACACAACACGCTACGCGGTCACACGAGCAATACCAACCAGTTGTGCAACTGATGTCGCTGCTTTCCTCCTCAACGACGTTATACTCGTCTACGGAGCTCCCTGCTGTCACGAAATCGGCGCACATTTTTATCAAGCCGGCGCAGCGCGAGCCCCATGCGGCGCCGCATGGAGAGAAAAGCCTCCTTCCCCGCGCGAGAGAGCGCGTACCTTTGTACGCGTTGCCCGGGGATGACGGTGGTTCATCGGACTGGAATGTGCCAGACCTTTCGAGAACATTCTACGGGACCTAGCCAATGATGACGCGCGGCTCGACGGGAGGAAGAGAGAGCTAACCAGCGAAGCTAAGTGTGCGTGCGCGCTAGCTTTGGCGCGTGTTAACAGACAGACGCGGCGCGCCCTATTTAGAGACCGCGCCGCTTGCATAGTCAGTCGGTCGGTCGGTCGGTCGGTCGGTCGGTCGGTCAGTCAGTCAGTCAGTCAGTCAGTCAGTCAGTCAGTCGGTCAGTCAGTCAGTCAGTCAGTCAGTCAGTCAGTCAGTCAGTCAGTCAGTCAGTCAGTCAGTCAGTCAGTCAGTCAGCCAGCCAGCCAGCCAGCCAGCCAGCCAGCCAGCCAGCCAGCCAGCCAGCCAGCCAGCCAGCCAGTCAGCCAGCCAGCCAGCCAGCCAGTCAGTCAGTCAGTCAGTCAGTCAGCCAGTCAGTCAGTCAGTCAGCCAGCCAGCCAGCCAGCCAGCCAGCCAGCCAGCCAGCCAGCCAGCCAGTCAGTCAGTCAGTCAGTCAGTCAGTCAGTCAGTCAGTCAGTCAGTCAGTCAGTCAGTCAGTCAGTCAGTCAGTCAGTCAGTCAGTGAGTGAGTGAGTGAGTGAGTGAGTGAGTGAGTGAGTGAGTGAGTGAGTGAGTGAGTGAGTGAGTGGTTGCGGCGTGTTCGCCAGTGCTTCGACTGGACTCCCGGGGATCACTTGCTGCTGGCAAGCCCACGGACCTGCGAGGGAGCGGCGCTCGTCTTGCATGGCGGCCACATCGTGACTCTCGAGTCGTCGGACTGCAACAGTGCCCGGTGAACAATTTGGTGTTTGTTTTTGTGACTCTCTGGTGTTTGATCTGTTGTAAATCCTCTGTTTTATTGAATACCTCCCTAGTTGTAAGCTTAGCGTTTGTTCTTCTGTGAACCTCTCGTCTGTGCAATTTTACCGTTTGTGTGTTCCTCTGTATCGTCTCTTGCTGTGTGTAAAGTTTGTTTTGTTTGTTACTTCTGACTCCAACCCTTACTCTGGCTTGAACCGGCGACAGCTGGGCACCAAACGGCCACCCCCCTTCTGTCACTACAAGGTAGTTGAATTCCGACTGAGATTGCCACGCAGGTCGAGGGCATCTCCTTTGCGACCGGAACAGCTACCCCCACTCACTCTAAGGGTGTTTGGGAGTGGGCGCACCGTTAAGGGCGCATCATTACTAATACCCCCTAATTATTAACGGGTGACACCTGCCAACTGCTCACCGACCGTGGCCGTTGTTTTCTTGCGCGTATAGTCGACGAGATCCTACGATTGTGCAACGTTCGTCATTCTTTTACGACTGCCTACCATCCACAGACGAACGGGCTTACTGAACGCCTTAACCGGACATTAACTGACATGCTGTCTATGTACGTTTCTGATGACCACCGCGACTGGGACATAACGCTGCCATTTGTGACATTCGCATACAATTCGTCGCGTCACGACACTATCGGCTACTCCCCTATCTTCTATACGGCCGTGAACCTCTGCTTCCTTTTGATAGCCTGCTCCCTTCGGCCGCCACTGCCAGCTCATATGCTCGTGACGCCATAGCCCGAGCTGATGCTGCCCGCGTTGTTGCTCGCAACCGACTCGCAGCCTCCCAGCACTCACAGAAACGTCGCTTTGATTCCTGTCATCGCAACACACAGTATTCTTGCGGCTCACTCGTACTGCTTTGGACCCCAGTTCGCCGCGTTGGCCTCTCGGAGAAACTTTTGCCCCTTTATACAGGACCCTACCGCATTCTAGGACAAGTGACTCCAGTGACATATGAAATTGAGCCCTTGCACCCCGCAACGCATACCTCCCCACCACGCACCGAGACGATCCTTGTTGCACGCCTCAAGCCGTACTACACGGACCCTGGTTTGGACGCTAGTACGCACCGGGACGGTGCTTTTTACATTCTAAAACAGCGCAAAAGAACAGGGACGAGAGAACGAAACGTACAACACGAGCGCTGACTTACCCAGTTTTAAGTCAGCGCTCGTGTTGTACGTTTCGTTCTCTCGTCCCTGTTCTTTTGCGCTGTTTTAGAGTGTATACATACCAACTCACCCAGGCTTCTATTTTGGGTGCTTTTTAGCCGGCGGGGTAGCGCTACATTAGGCGGTGCATGTACTGGCATGAGGACGGAAGAAGAAGAAGCTCGTGAGTTTTGGTGAAGACGACGTGCGAGCAGTGTCAGTCAACCACGATCGGCTAAGTATTGGGTTGCTGGTCCCGGTTTTGTCTTTCCCCTGTGCTTCTTTTGTTCTCTGTTGGCTAACGCACGCGGTGATATTGTCAATTTAAGGTAATGTCGACGCTGTCCCCGGCCAAGGGCGCTCCCCTTAGTCGGCTTCCCTCCTGACCGATGATCTGCCCTTGGAAGCTTTTCAGAGCTCCGGTGTCCGCAACATCCCTGTGGCACTCGTACCTAAGGATGGGGGCACCATTAAAATGAACAACCCAGGAGTTGTTCAAGCTGCCCTTCAGGAAATCACTTCCTTCTACGAAGGAATAGCCGAGGTGCGCCAATTTGGTCGCGACGGGATTCTTTGCCGTTCACCAAACCTGTCATGTATAAAGGACCTGCTAAAATGCTCTACTTTTGCCTCTCATCTGGTAAACAGTTTTATCCCTTCACACCTGGCCTGCACAAAAGGTCTAGTCCGAGGTGTAGATTCCTTATTAAGTCCACAAGAAACCCTTGACCTTCTTTCCGCGGCAGGCGTTGTTGCGGTCTATCGCTGTAGCCGGAAGGTCAATAATGTTCGTGTGCCGACAGAATCGGTTATTGCTACATATGCAGGCACAGTCTGTCCATCGGAGATTAAAGCGTGGCCTTTAATATTCAGAGTAGATCCCCTACCATCAAAGCCTCTGCAGTGCAACAACTGCTGGCGTTATGGCCATACTGCAGGCGGTTGCAAATGCGGTGATGCTCTGATCAAATTGTCAAATGTTGTCTTTGCGGCGGACTTCACTCAGCAAATTCTTTGGAATGTCCTTCTAGAGCGCATGAAATGAAAATTCTGGAGATTATTGACCGCAAACGTTGCTCGAGGCAAGAAATTAAAGACAGAGCTCATGGGTATGCAGGTGTGTCAGCCCGTTCAGGAGCATCATTAGATTCCACGATGTCTAAAACCATAGTAACTGCTGTGGAAGCAACCATGACCAAAATGGTGGATAGGATTATGACAACAGTCACAGAATGCATATCCAACATTCTGGCAGCTCACATTTCTCAGACTGTGCAAACTGCTATGGTTTCTCCTACGGCACCTGGGCATTCACTATCAGTACAGCATTCATTAGCTGCAATGTCTTGTTCGCAAAATGAGTCTCTTTCCGCATCACCTATGCAAAATTCCCACAAGTCAGACGAGGCTCATGATGCAGATATGGGAGAGACAGATACGCGAATTCTAAAAGGCAGTGGATCCCCGTTGTCAAACCCGTCATCACCTCGGCCACAAGCAAAATCAAAAAAGCAACAGCTAGGCTCTAAACCAAAGGAAAACATTTTGGGGCAGGCTGTTGCTGCTGCCCGGATTACATAACCATTGGAAAGTTAAAAGTTCTTCAGTGGAACTGTAAATCTCTTCTTTCAGCTACTACAGGTTTAGTTTATCTTTCTTTAAAACATAATCCAGTAATAATCGTTTTGCAAGAAACTTGGCTTACAACTGAAAAACATTTTCACTTACAAAATTATCGATCATTCCGACAAGATCGGCAGTCAAGAGGTGGTGGGTTACTAATTCTAGTTTCTTCAAAATTTTGTCATAGGGCTAAGATTTCTTTTCAATATTCTACTTTAGATTCTGAATTATTGGCTTTAGATTTTGAAATTCCAGGGTTCAGTCCGTTTACATTAGCGAATGTTTATTTCCCTCATGGTGTTCAGGACACCACATCTCTAGACCACCTACTAGTTAATTGTCAAAATTCGGTTATTTTGGCTGGAGATTTTAATTCGCACCATGTTTCGTGGGCTTACAAGACGGATCCCTGCGGCAAGCGTCTGTGGGATTGGCTTTCAGACAATAACCTTAACTGCATGAATTCTGGCTTACCAACTTTTGTACGTGCTCACAGTCAATCTGTGATAGATTTAACTTTTTCCAGCACTAGTGTATCTATCCTAAATTGGTCGACAGTTGATGGTGGCACCTCTAGCGACCATATACCTATTGTTTTTGAGGTTAACTGCCGCTTAACTCCGCCGACATCTCAGTTGAGATCATACGTAAATTATAACCAGTTTCACTCATTTTTGATTTCGTCTCTTAAGTCAGTTGTTGAGGCTACGGAAGAGTTAAAATCGCAAACATTATGCCAGGCTATTGCATCCTGTCGTAAGAAGTGTGAATTCTTAGTACGTGCATCTAAAGGCAATACATCAACAAAATGGTGCAATGCAGATTGCTCGCGCGATTATAGAAGAAGAAAGGCTGCATGAAAGAAGCTCCTTCACAACCAGTGCCCCAAAAATTGGCATGATTATAAATTTTTTGCAGCTACATTTAAACGCACAGTCGCATAAGCGAAAGATAATTATGATACTGAGTATTTCAATTACCTTTCACAATCTAATAACCGACGTGCACTTTTCAGGTTTTTAAAATCACGGAAAAAGATTCTTGTCTCAGAAAATTTACCCTCATGTGTTTCGACTCCTAAAGAGGCTCTTAAAACAGTAGAAAACATCGCTAAAGGTTTAGAAAAGTGTTTTTTGTCAACACTTCCCAAATCCCCTATGTTTGTAGGGCCAGTATATTCGGTTAAGGATGTCCCTAAAATTACATTTTCTCAGCTTTCTTCGATTGTAATGACATTGCCAACTGCTGCGCCTGGCCCTGATGGAGTAACGTCAATAATGTTAAAGATCCTCTTTGAGGTGTCTCCAAATTCCTTGTTAGAATTGGTAAATTACTCAATAATTCATTCTTTGATACCTGGTGACTGGAAACTAGCCAAAGTGATTCCTTTACGGAAACATAATGGTGGTGGCTATACTTTGGACATTATCAGACCAATATCTTTAACATAAAACTTGGTAAAATTAATTGAAAGGGTCGTACTCAAACGGGTTACCGAGTTTGTCGAACAAAAACATATTCTTAGTCCCTGTCAAATCGGATTTCGAGCAAAATGTTCAATATGGAATGCACATACCGACCTTGAGAGTCGAATTCTTCTTGCGCGGCGCAAAAAAATGCATGCTGCATTGGTGACTCTCGATATAGAGAAGGCTTATGATAGTGTAGAGCCCCGAATTTTATTGCACAGATTAGAATCTCTACGTTTTCCACAATACTTAATCTACATTCCTAAAAAAACAGACAATTTTACTGTTCATTGAATGGAGTGCATTCTGGCAAATATCAACAAACCAGCGGTGTCCCTCAAGGGGCAGTTCTCTCGCCCGTGTTTTTTAACATTTTAATGAGTTCAATTCCCACTCATCAGGAGGTTCGCACGTATGTCTATGCGGATGACATCGCATTCTTTACGGCTGCACCTGACATTCAATCCCTCAACAGGCGCCTGCAATCGTACCTAAGCTCCCTTCAAAATTGGTTATGTGACTTAAGATTTACATTAAACGTTAAAAAGTGCGCGTTCCTTGTTTTCCAAATTCAGGATCCGGTAAATCTTTCTCTAACATTTAAGCAGGAAATGATTCCTCAAGTTAAGTCTTTGAAATATCTAGGGGTGATTTACGATGACCATCTGGCATGGAGGGATCACATTGAACATGTTGCAGCGAAGGGGGCTCGTGCTGTGGGCATGTTGCGCAGGTTAAGCAATCCAAGGTCTGGAATGCGGCGAGATGCTTTTTTAAGCATTTATGTTATGTATGTCCAGCCAATTATAAAATTTGGATCTGTGTTGTTTTCTGGTTCTCCTGCTAACAAAATTCGTGCGCTTGCTCTTTTAGAGCGAGAAGCGCTTAGATTATGTCTTTAGCTCCCCAAATTTCTAGCTAACAATGTACTATACCTTGAAGCCCGAATACCACAGTTGTTAACTAGATTACAATTCTTGACTGTCCAGACGTATCTAAAAATATATGAATCACAATTCCACCGCTCCATATCAATTTTTGCTGCGAGCCAGACTCCTTTCTTGGAGTCGGATGGCCTCGGTTTCATACCCCGCAGGTAATTCTAGTGCAAAATTTGTTACAACCTTTGCACGTAGTCCTTTCTAACATCCTTCCAACAAAAGTAAGTGCATCGTCGGTTCAAATTGTATATGATGACATTTTCCCAAATAATGCAAAACACTTATCACCTCACATTTTAAATGGATTATTAGAAGATCATTTACAAAGTCTTCCCGTTAGCATAACGATAGCGACGGCTGCTTCTCAATTTATTGAAAAAGCCGGCGTTGGAATATACTGTCCGCTTTTAGACTGGGCTTTTTCAGTCCGTCTTCCGGATTTTACTCCAATTTTCCAGGCGGAGTTGCTGGCGGTGGTGCTTGCTCTGCGCAAACTAGACCCAACATACTCAACAGTGGCTGTAATTAGACTCTTATTCCTTGTGCTTGTCGCTTTCTTCGAATATGGATTCGCCAATTTTGAACACCTTTCTTTCATTGGTCCCCTCACATTTGAGCCTCATACATATAGTGTGGGTACCAGGACACAGCAATGCGACAGCCAGTGAGGTTGCTGACAGACTAGCTAAAGATTCTCTGAATGGCCCTGTATTGCCCATTCTCCCGGCAACAGCGTACATAACAGCAGCACGATTTCGGCGGCGTGCCTTATTAAGCACGCAGTCTGGATCTATTTTATCATCGGATGACTACCTGCATCTCAAGTATTCCTGGAATAGGAAATCATGTCAATCAAGGCAGACTGAGGTCTCTCTAACCAGGCTACGCTGTCGTATTCCGCCCCTAAATTTCTATATGCACAGGTCTCGTTTGGCGCTTTCTCCTGTCTGCGCATTCTGCGGGGAACCGGAAACAATAGATCATTTCTTGATATTTTGCCGCCGTTTTACCATGATGAGAAAACGGTATTTAGGGAAGCCGTTACGACAGCTGGGTCTTAATTTGAGCAGCCAAATTTTATTATCGTTCGGTGCCACCATGCTTGGGTACAGCCACAGGCCTGTTTTTAACGCCATTCAAAACTTCTTAATAGAAACAAAACGTCTACCTTGCTAATATGCTTTGAAGTTTTAATCTGTACATATAAATCTTACTATTCTCCTACTGCGTGCGTTAGTATTTACTCTTTTATATTTTGGTTTATCATATTTACATTTCCTTGTCTATTCCCTAGCATTTATTTCTATTTATTTTTGCGATGTAGTTATACATCTCAAAATCTAATATCTCTGCACCCCGATCCCCCTGTGTGGGCCATCACATTAGAGAACAACGCTGCTGTGTGCGGAGTCATCTCGGCCACGTATCAATGAGTAAGCTTCCAGCAGGCAGTGCCAGGGTGTCTAGCAAAGGGAAAACTTGCAATTGTCAGGGAAACTAAAAAATTTTGCCAGGCACGGTCTGCAGTGCATTTTCCTTTTAAGCACAGCAAAAACGTTATTCATGCATTTTTTGCTTTGTCGCCAGCGCGTGGCCGCAAGGCGAGGAGCAATATACTTTAATGCCAACGAAGTCGGTACTCAATACGCAGAAGAGTAGTAAGTGACAAGGCTTTTTGCGGGGTGGTCAGCCGGCATCAGTGCACTTTAAATTTTCAGTAAATTTTTGACGACATTAATAACAGCCTTTTCAGTATTGTAATTTGCAGAATATGATTAATAAATAGCTTTTGGTTGTCAATTATCCGTCTATGGTCATTATCACCAGCAGCTACATTTTTGTGCCTCTTCTCGTCAGGGAATTTCAACTGAAATAAGCAAACCTGGAAATCTCGGGGATTTTGAAAACCAGGGGTTTGCTAGACACCTTTAGTACGTAGTTAATCTTCTTTAGGAAGAAATTACAGGCCATGATTTCTTTTCCCTGGAAACCTGGGCGATATCTGGTTTACACGACTGCCTCAAAAATATCGCACAGATGTGTCCCTTGCCTGCAGTTGCTCTCTGTCCAAACAGCATTCTAGTTTATTTGCTAACACTGTGGCGCATGCGGCTTGGAACATAGGGAGCTCTTTATTTGATGAAAGATGATTGTGAGAGTATGAAAAATTTCACTCACTGATATTGTCATGGGAAAACGTCACATGGCCAATTAGGGACAGTTGGCGAGAAAATTTTGCTCAAGATTTTTGCCGGCAGAATAAACACTGATGTCATTGCGACCACCAGAGAGGTTTTGTCGCTCTCTCCGCAGGCGTTTCTTTGGCGCGCACTTTATTTCGATGCTCCTACCTGCGCATTAGAAGGGCGATACTTTCTCCCCAGGTGGGTGGCTGCAACAACGTAGAAAGCAGTCAGCGTATACGTGCTTAAATGCACTAAATATTCAAGACAGCTGATGAAGGCAGTCTGGTCGAAGGGAATGCTTGAGTTGGCCCCTGGACATCGCCATTCTTCACTCAGCCCAGCTGCCGATCATACAACCAGGAATCGGCGACAAGAAGTTGTTAAATGGTTCTTTGTCAAACGAGGCTATCTACCACAGGAGGCTTCTGCGGTGCAGTCTCCATAGCTACATGTGTCTATGTTCGGAAATTAGCTGATTTGGACAGTGAGTGGTACGAACGTTCCTAACTGCATCTCGATAGGCGTTTAAATAAAACAGGCATATTTGTTGTTGCAGAGTTTTACTGCTGACAGAGGCCGCGAAATCTCATCCCCATGTGCTCTATAGGAATGCCAGGAAAGCCTAGCACACTAAAAAATGTGCACACTTGTGGCCGCAATCTTTCTTTCTTCAACCGCAGCTTTGAACATCTCAGCGTCCGTGAATAATATAGGCTATGGCCAACTACTTGGTCACCAGTTTGCTTCAGCTGAAGCAATGACCGCGTGGGGTGGCCTGTATTGCAGGAGGTCATCTTATTAGATGTGACTTTTGTATTCCTTTAGCAGTGTTCCGTGATCTTGGGGATGGACTTCCTCAGTGAGCATCAAGCGATCCTTCATACTAATTGAAAAAAATAATTCAACAACTGAAGATGTCATCATCATGCGGAGTGGACAACATTAACTCAAAATTTTTTGAAAAATACTAAAGTCTATAGTGCCATTATTTTTGCTCAACTGTTTAAACAATCTCTTGAGTGTAGCTGTGTTCCTAGCGACTGGAAGGTGGGCGAGGTGGTTCCCCTGCACAAGTCTGGGGACAAACATTCTCCTAATAACTACCGACCCATTTCGCTTACTAGCATCCCATGTAAGATCATGGAACATGTCATCTGCTCTCATCTCGCCAATTTTCTTGAATCAAATTCTTTCTTCAGTCATTCCCGACACGGGTTTCGTAAAACATTCTCATGCGAGACTCAGCTTCTATGATTTTCACAAGACCTTCATTTCATTCTTGACCGGGGTTCCATAGCAGACTGTATATTCCTCGATTTCTCCAGCTTTCTATAAAGTTTCTCACCAATTACTACTTTTCAAATTAAGTAACCTCAAACCCGGCCCTAACATCGTTTCATGGCTTCAGTCTTTCCTCACTAACCGTTCTCAATACGTGACAGAAACTAAATCGAACTCTCGTTCCTCTCCAGTGGGCTCAGGCGTTCCCCAGGGCTTCGTACTAGGGCTCCTACTTTTTCTAATTTATATTAATGATTTGCCTAACACCATTGCTTCTTCTGTGTGTCTCTTTGCTGACGATTGTGTTATTTACCGTGAAATTAACAGTGACTCTGACATTTCTGTTCTTCAGTCTGATATTAACCAAGTTTCAGAGTGGTGTAAACTATGGCAAATGGAGCTTAACATTAACAAGTGCAAATATATGCGTATTTCTCGTCGTAACAATGAAGTAGCTATTTACAATCTCAATAATACTCCTCTTGAAACTGTGTCTTCGTATAAATACCTTGGTGTGCACATAACTTGTAATCTTTCTTGGAATCTGCATGTGGAATCTATTACTAGCAATGCTAACCGCATGCTGGGGTACCTGCGCCGAAACTTTAACCTTTCTTCTAGTTCAATAAAATTGCTTCTTTATAAAACCCTTGTTCGTCCTAAACTGGAATATGCAGCCTCTGTCTGGGACCCTGGCCTTGCATCTCTAGAATCTGAAATCGAATCTGTTCAAAACCGCGCGGCACGTTTTATACTTTCCAACTATCACCGTAACTCCAGTGTTACCGTTATGAAAACAACATTATCATTGCCACCGCTTTCACTACGCAGAAAAATTTCTCGCTTATGCCTATTTCACAAAATCTATTACCACAATCCTGTCCTGAAGAGCCGGCTACTAACTACCCCCACATATGTTTCAGGTCGCATTGATCATCTTCACAAAGTAGGTGTTCCGTCATGTCGTACTAAACACGCCTCTTATTCTTTTGTTCCAAACACTTCTGTCAGTTGGAACCACCTTCCTAGGCACATTGCGGATATTACGGACCCAAATTCTTTTAAGACTGCCGTATGTAATCTATATTTATAGATGGTAGTCAATTGTTTTTGTTCGTTTTCGGTGACATTGTTGACTGTCGGAAATGTTTTTTTTTCTTTTTGTCTCACCTGCTTTTCCGGTTTGTTTTTTTGCGCCAATCCTTTTTTTTTGTTTTGATCACTTTTCGCCGTGTTATTGTTTCTCCTATGTTGTTTTATGCTGTACTGTACCCTGTACCAATGTATCTTTCCCACTCCCCTCTTTAATGCCTTCGGGCCCTGAGGGTATATGAATAAAATAAAATTAAAAAAATACCATTTTGACGGACGAAGCCATCACTGCGGTGACAACCATGGAACATTCCATTCCTTTGAGTCTTCTGCAAACCTGCCAACCCCACAGTGCTCAATCTACTATAGAGGATGCAAAAAAATACAAAGATTTGGGGAAAAATCCAAAAATTTTTTATCACTCAAAATCTCTTTTGAATGATGAAAAACAGAGCAGTCTAAACTAGAGTTCCGAAAAGTCACCTCAACAAAACTTCAGAAAGACATATTTGAAGTGAAAGGTTGGGACAGCAATGAGGAGGTTACTAATTTTGCCTTCCGCAGGAAGTCGTTGTCGAACACCTGATTGTGAAAACTTCAGATTCCTTTCATTTGAAAATTAACAGTTGTTCTAGGCCCTTTTTGGCATGGAGGAGCAAAACCTGGCGCACGTGTTCTTGACTTTACTAAACACTGTTTCACAATCTGTATCACTGCATGGGAGAGCGAGAATGCATAACATAACTTTTGAGAGCTTCTTTTACTTGAAAGTACGATCAACGTCCTGAAGACTGGCAACAGAGCGCCCTGCTCGTCTATGCACTCCGAAATGATCACTTCTACTCGATCAAAAAAGCCGAGAAGACACTGTCACCCGTTAATAATTAGGGGTATTATTAACGATGCGCCCTTAACGGTGCGCACACTCCCAGACACCCTTAGAGTGAGGGGGGGTAGCTGTTCCGGTCACAAAGGAGATGCCTTCGACCTGCGTGGCAAGCTCAGCCGGAATTCAACTACCTTGTAGTGACAGAAGGGGGGTGGCCGTTTGGTGCCCAGCTGTCGCCGGTTCAAGCCAGAGTAAGGGTTGGAGTCAGAAGTAACAAACAAAACAAACTTTATACACAGCAAGAGACGATACAGAGGAATACAAAAACACTAAAATTGCACAGACGAGAGGTTCACAGAAAAACAAACGCTAAGCTTACAACTAGAGAGGTATTCAATAACACAGAGGATTTACAACAGATCAAACACGAGAGAGTCACAAAAACAAACACCAAATTGTTCACCGGGCACTGTTGCAGTCCGACGCCTCGAGAGGCATGTGGCCGCCATGCAAGACGAGCGCCGCTCCCTCACAGGTCCGTGGGCTTGCCAGCAGCAGGTGATCCCCGGGAGTCCAGTCGAAGCACTGGCGAACACTCCGCAACCACTGACTGACTGACTGACTACAAAAGCGGCGCGGCCTCAATGAATAGGGCGCTCCGCGTCTGTCTGTTAAGGCGCGCTAAGGCTATCGCGCACACACACTTAGCTTCGCTGGTTAAAGCGCTTCCTTTTCCTCCCGTCGAGCCGCGCGTCGTCATTGGCTAGGTCCAATAGAATGTTCTGGAAAGGTCTGGCATATTCCAGACTGATGAGTCCGCGTGATCGCCGGGTGATGATAAAGGGGGCGACGGCGACGCGTACAAAGCTACGCGCTCTCTCGCGCGGGGAAGGATGCTTTTCTCGAACTTTGTGGAACCATGCAGCGCCGCACGGGCCTCGCGCCGCGCCGGCTTGATAAAAATGTGCGCCGATTTCGTGACAGAGACACTCGGCTCGAATAGAGGCTTGGTCCACTTCACAATTAAAATTCCCACTAATCTACTCGTTGGTGTCAATGATACTCGCTAAATGCTTATTCTTCTTTGTACTGAGATGGAGCAGAATTTCCCGACGACAGGCATGCGCAATATTCATATCAAGCGGCAGTAGGGGCAGAAAGCGTCCCTTTCGCCTTTGCTATATTTTTGTATCCACAAAAAGCACATTTAATATTTGGGCATGAAGGCTTGAAAGTACTTCTTGTAGGCATTCAGAAATCGCACCCGCAGCAACTACGCTACCAACACAGTAAGCCTAACTAACAGCTTGACAGCCTTGGCTAGCCGAAAAGTAAACGATTGCGATGACGATGTCATCATCATCAGCATCATCATCATCAGCCTGACTATATTCACTGCAGGGCGAAGGCCTCTGCCATATTTCTCCACTTAACCCGGTTCTGTGCTAGCTGCATCCACTTGACCCCCGCGAACTTCTTAACCTCATCCGCCCATCTAACGTTCTGCTGCCCCCTGCTACGCTTTCCTTCTCTTCGAATCCAGTTTGTTACCCTAAGCGACCATCGGTAGCCGTACTTTATTGAACGGGCATGACCTGATTGGAGTAGAGGCACCGACAAGTGATGTGGCAAACAAATAAGATGCGCCGCGGAGTACACATCCCGCCATGAGATGGCGCATGCGGCACAAAACCAGCTGGGTTCGCATTTTCGCACGTCTACTCGGTCTAACCCCGCTACCTATATTTAGTCAACACAGATCAAGAAAAATCGCAAAACGAGAGTGGGCACTGGGATACTCGTAAGAAAGCATTACAAATCGGGCACTTTACGATACGATACAATCGTAAAACTTGGCAGGTATGAAAATTTCGTCTCTGTTTATAGGGATGACCATTCAAAATCGTGACCGATCACGCATTCTGCTGGCTTGTTAGTTTGAAGGACCCCTCAGCTGCCTCACTTGATGGATGGAGCCTGTGTCTTCAGGAGTTCAATGTAATGTCATCTACCAGTCTGGACACAAGCCCCTAGATACGTTGACTGCAGGGTTGAGATAGCTGCGCCAATTGTGTCATTGTGATAAATGCTGCTCCAAAACATTAAATTAGCCAAAATTGGTCCAAAAAGCCCAAGCAAGCACGATGTTTTTTTGCCCTACATGTCGCAGTTTTATGGGTGTCCAAACATTTGAAATTGCTTGCGATAACAATCGCTATTCTATTCTAACCGCACTTATTCTAGGCATCTGGTTGAATATTTGGAAATTACGGGTTTCTTATTTGTCTTTACTCGGGGTGGCCAGCCATTGAGATTATTCACTGGTTGCAGCATTTCACAACATCAGTTGCTCTTCTTTTGTGATGTGTGGCAGTGCGTGTAGCTTAGGCACTAAAGCAATGCTTTGGCAGCATCGAGATGCTGCACTTGAGGTCTTAAGAGCATAGTGGAACGTGCACTGCGATCGCACCGTGTAGACGTGGCTGACATAGCGCAAGCTTTTCACATCTTTAGTCTGCCATCTCACATGTGGTCATTTTGCAGCGACCGCTTTAATCCTATGGATGTTTTGTAAAGTCTTGTTAATTCAACCATTAGTTCAGAATAGGAGCCATGGTGCCCATGCCAGTCTATGGTATCAGGCGCTCATTAATTTGGACATAGGCGGGCTCACAGAGTTTATTTGGATGGGGTACGACAGCGAGGTACGAATTCTGAATTTAATGCATGGAATCTAAATTTAATGGAATAGTGGTGCACATACACTTTATGCGTACTATGTGGGCACGTCGCCCCATTTCCGAAGTACAGCTCAGTGGCATAGTTTCGGCTTTCTTAGCTTGACGCTAACCCGTGGGAGTCAGGCGTGGTCGCACTGATCAAAAAGCGGCAGTCGCAAGCCATTGAACCACAACTGCATTTTCAAGCCTTGTGACTGCTGTTCCCAAGTCAGTAACCAACAGGCGGCGCAGTTGGCGTGAATGGAAGTTAGGTTTATATCCAGCTTCTGGTTGCTGGTGAGCAGTCAAGATAAGCAAGTCTTGTTCTGAATGAGAGCAACTCGGGAAAGCGACCCGGGAGTCTCCTTTGTAATTGTGAGCATCGGTTGAGCCGAGCGGCTCCCCAGTCACACACCCTTCACGACTCGCAGGGTGAACGAGTCTTTAAACTGCGTGCTTCACACGCGCTGTTTACAGTCCGTGCAGCAGGCCTGTAAGCAAGCACCATTTCTGTTGCGAAGAAGGGTAGGAAAGGCCTCTACGACTTATTAAGATTTACATTGACCACGAGCTGTGAAGATTTTTCAAAAAGCCGATATTTCTGCTATAAAACGTTTACATTTCTGCTCCAAGAGCTGCTGTAAAGACATATTTTTGCCATCCCACACCTGGAACTGCTCACCATGAACCCCTGTCCAAAAGTGCTGGAAGAAGACAAAATGATGCCATTTTGGGGCTCATAAGCATCATTGACTATGCGGAACATCAGCGATCAGATTTCGAGCTACAGCACCTCACTGACCACCTGGAAAGCAAGTCGCCCTTGCCCCCCAGAGTGTTCATATGTGGATTGGCCTCCTTTAATGGCATTCACACCCAAAAGACTACCTACCTACTTGTCCCTGTTTACCTTCTATATGAAATCCTACAGGCCTTTCTGATAAGCCCACAGCTGGGCACCTCGGCTTTATTTGTACTCTCGGTCAGGTTAAATAATATTGGTCCATATTGGCCTCGTCTATCTGCTAATGTCACGCACTATGTCAGGAGTTGCTACGACTGGCAACGCCACAAACCACTGCTAACAAGACCTGCAGGACTTATACAACCAAACCAACCACTTACGAGGCCATTCCAACAGATTGGCATGGACTTGCTTTTACTTGGTCATTTCCCGACATCGATATCTAGCAACAAATGGATAATAGCAACCGACTACCTGATTAGCAACGCCGAAGCAAAGGCCCAAAGGCTTCTCCAGACTAAGTATTATTGAAGAAAGCGAGAAGCACATCACAATGTCCTTCATATAAGATGCACATTTCACATAGTTCGTGGTATTGTCCTCCTTGCATGCAATAGCAGTCAGCCTGCCTGAAAGTCTACGTGACTAGTTCCTCGCTTTTATTTAATGTCAGCACACGTAGCCTGCCACAGCTACGCCGTTGCTGCCGGCTAGGAGCAGAAAAGGAAGCCGATAGAGTGCTCCGCCTTGTAATTTCATGCTGGGAAACAGGTTGAAAAACTGCAAACTGCTCCAGACCAAAATGAAACGATTTCTGACCACACGGCATACATACACAGTTTGAAATATTCGCATGCATGAATTTATTTCCACGGCACCATTGCTTGGTGGTCTGGTACCATGCAGGCATGTTTGTTGCCTGCACCCACGGAGTAATCGAAGGCCCTCGAACAGATTGTCTATTGACTCGAAGGCCTTCAAACACTGCCACACGGGCGTTTTCAATGGCCCTTGAGTCGATAGTCTATCGAGTCGACAGAGCAGCTCAGAACCCTGTTGAGATCTCGAAGGCCTCGAACGTCGAGCAAGGTTGCTAGCGTTGACTCGAGCGGCCCCACGCACCCTCTCGTGCACAGCGCGTTGATGATAAAAAAACATGAAGTGTTATTATTTCATATCTTTAATTTATGCGGTAAAATAATTTAAAATAGCATTGCTCTTTTTTAAGGCGGATTATATTTGTACTCTCTACCACTGTAATCTGTACTGCTGAGAGAAGCATATTGATGCAATGATTCCGGCTAATTTGACATCGATGGGAAAACTTTTCTCGCAGTAAAGGAATACGCTGAATTGCAGTTTTAGAGCTCCAGTTTCCAAAGCGAAGGTAACCTGCCAACGCCTAGTAATGACCAAAGTGAAGCGTGTGTGATCATGTGAACACCCCTTGCACATTGGCAGTATCCCTGATAAAACGAAGCCATACCTTTTAACCCGCGCATGCGTGGAAGCATGGAAAGACACATTCAAGAATTGAAAAAAAAAAATGCATTACGACCTAGCTAGTGCTGATTACCTGCAATACCGCGGGTTTATTTGCCAGAGTTTTTCAGGACCAGCATTCATTGCTCCTAAGTATCCGACGCCCACTACACGTACAAGCTGGAAAGACTAGCTCCTCTAAAAGCCCAAATTTTGATTTTTAGTAAAGGAGGGCAGGGATCCAAGCATAATCGCGACAAATTCAATCGAGAGGCTGTACTTTTCCAGTTATCACTGACAGCAAAAAGCTGATTATAGTGCCATATTTATGACTGTACAGAAGTCGACAGCGTATGAAATGATTGAGCCTCGCAGAATATTCAGCATGCTGCAGAGGACAACCTTATTTTTATGCAACGGACAAGTTGCCGCCTCAAAAATATTGAAGAGCAAGCAGAAAAAATAGAAAATGCAGCGTTAGGTGACGCGTTATTACAGGCCGTGAGAAAGGCGCCTTATGTCGAAAACAACTCTGTTCTTTCTAGGAATAAACTTCTTTCGACCAATCTTGAGAATACATTGACTCTTGCGCAAGCCGTCACGCTTTTCTTGAGGTATCATGAATACCGCATAACCATCTTCAGGCCGCTTGCTGCAGTTGTACGCGCAACACGGCATAGAGCTTGCACGCTGTAATAAAAGCACAGCGCACAATATTCGCTCGCCGAGCCTAGGAGAAAAATGGCGCGAAGGAAAAAGAAAAACAGAAGGAAAACGCCGGACGCGCATTCGTTTCCAAGAGCAACGGCAGGGAGTCCAATCGTCGCGCAGGAAATCGGACGGAGAGCCGGCCTTCAGCGATGGGGCGCGCAAGGGGCGAGGAGAAAGCTAGGAGGTAGCGTGGCGGCGGCAAATGTCTTCTTCTAGGATCTGCGGGATATTCTTGGGGGGGGGGGGGGGGAGGGGGGATACCGGACACGAGTTATGCCGGCCTAGAGTCGCGGCGGCACTCTTGGTGTCCGGGGGATGGGGAGATAAGATGAGGGGAGGGGGGGGGGGAGTTCGTCATGGCCCGCACCAAGCAAAACAACCCGGTGAACATCGGTAGGTCGGCAATCCGGTGTGGAGGCTCCGGTGCAGCAGCGATCCTGGGTATGGTACTGCGCCTCTGCGAGGCACAGTGAGGACTGTTGATGTCAGCAGGACGCCATGGCGGTTGAGACAACCGCAGCAGCTGGTGAGGACCGCAATTGACTGCTGCCGAGACAACAGCGCGGCAGGAGGCGCTGAGGGGACCGTCCGTGGAGAGCGCGGCGAGGCCCGCGAGCAGGGAGCCCGCGGGAAGCTGTCTCGGAGTATCCGGGTAGCAGCAGGAGGGGCCGCCGGGATTCGCGCCAACACGTGGTCCATGGCGGCGAGGTGGAGCCGCCTCGCTGCACACCACTGGTGCTGCGAGGACGGCGGTGACTTGAACGTGGCAAGCGGGCTGACTTCGCAAGGGGCACGAGCGCAGCGAGGACTGCGGCATCAAGATGATGACAGCAGGAAATCACCGAAACGACGAGGTCGGGCGGCAACTTGGGAGTCCGCCGGGAACTGCTGCAGAGCAGCAGCGCGGCGGGTAGGTCGCCAGGATTCACGGCAACACGTGGTCCATGGTGGTGGAGAAGGCAAGGTTCTCGTGCTACCAGGGTGCAACGAGACTTAGCTCGAAGTGTCCCAGGTCCGAGGAGCTGCAGGTAGCCGCGGGCGGTTCTTGCGTAACTTTCAAATTATCAAGGGGCTTCAGAAAGATGTAGGTTGGATGGATGGATGGATGGAATATAGGAGCGTCCCCTTTGAAACGGGTGGTAGCAGTAGCTATCATGCTCATTTTTCTTCCTATATCTTAATTATTGATTTAGATTGGTTAACTAAACCATCATTCTATTTATTAAATTTTTGCTTCTACATTACTAACATTATGTCACTTCTCTGCTTTTAAGGCACCAATCTTCCAGTCGTTTTTTGTTAGCTTCCACCGCCGGTTTATTCATCCGGCCACTGGTATCTCTAAACCCCAGAGCTTCAGGAACAGTGACTGCACCTGCATCAACTTCCGGATGGATACCATTAGATTCGAGTATAATATGGTCAATTGTTTCACTGAAGTTACCACATACAGCACATGCGTCATCTTCATTGTTAAATTTCTCTTTGTAGCTGCGTGTTTTAAGGCACCCTGATCTAGCTTCAAAAAGTAGGGCACTGCCTCTTGAGTTATCAAAGAAATCTTCCTTCCTGATCTGCATTTTTTAACTAGAGTTTGCAGTTCTTCCAGACTCTCAGCTAGCAGCACAATATCGTCTGCATACATCAAACCGGGGAGGCGCTGCTCTACCGCCTTTCCACCTAACCTGTCTGACAAGTTAAAACCTAGGCTACTGTCTTGTATCCTCAGTTCCAGGTTTATCATATAAAGCATGGACAGCAGCGGTGATAGAGGACAGCCTTGTCTTAATCCTTTGCATACTTTGACATCTTCCGTACTTCTTACCCCTTCCCATGTGATTTCTACTTTGTTATTCCGGTATATTTCCTGTAGGAATTCTATTATCTCATAACCGATACCTTCTTCTTTTAATATGTTCCACAGGAGTTCCCTCTTTACGTTGTCGTACCCCCCGTTTATGTCCAGGAAGGCCAAATACAAAGGTCTATTTTCCACTCTATATATTGTCACGTACACGGTGACTAAGGATACCAATGATAGCAGGGGGTAGCCCAGACACAAGAACACAGCAGCACAGACGCAAACGTGCAAGCGACACTTTGTCGTCCTCTTCAACTTCGTCCTCCTTTCACACCTCAGTCATGCGCCACCTGGCAACGCTAGGTGGCATTACCCCCTCCCTCCGAAAAAAAATGAGAAGGGCCGGTAAAAATGGTGTGAAAAGCAAGAAAATGGTCACAGCGGGTGGCCATACGCTATCGGTGGTAGTACGGCTTCAGTCGCACAATGTGCAAAATGTCCGAGCTGTGCTTTCGACGTTTTGGTTGTGTGGCACTGTCTGGGATAACTTCATAACTAAGGTCACTCACACGGCGCAACACTTTGTACGGCCCGAAGTAGCGGGAAAGGAGTTTCTCTGACAAGCCTGGACGGCGAACTGGTGTCCATACCCAGACTTGATCTCCAGGCTTGTAGTCAACCTGGCGGTGCCGGAGGTTGTAACGGTGCGCGTCAGTGGTCTGCTGCTGCCCAATGTGGACACGGGCGAGCTGGCGGGCTTCCTCAGCGCGGATGGCATATTGCTGGGCATCTGAGGATAGCTGGTCATCATCTGGGCACGGGAGCATGGAATCGAGCATGCTCTGAACTTCGCGTCCGTAAACAAGTCGAAATGGTGTGAAGCGCGTTGTCTCTTGTAAGGCTGTATTATACGCAAATGTAACGTACGGCAGCACCTCGTCCCAGGTCTTGTGCTGCACATCGACGTACATTGCCAACATGTCCGCAATCGTCTTATTCAATCTTTCTGTAAGGCCATTGCTTTGTGGATGGTACGCTGTGGTTTTGCGATGGGTCGTGCAACTCAGCTCAAATATGCGGTCGATCAGCTGTGATGTGAAAGCTGTCCCTCTGTCGGTAATGACGTAGGAAGGGGCGCCATGCCGCAAGACTATGTTGTGCATGAAAAACTCTGCTACTTCGGAAGCTGTGGCATGAGGGATCGCCTTTGTCTCAGCGTATCGAGTCAGGTAGTCAGTAGCGACTACTATCCATTTGTTTCCGGCCTGCGACAAAGGGAAAGGGCCAAGGAGATCCATTCCAATTTGGTCGAACGGAATGCGGGGTACTTTAACGGGCTTGAGAAATCCGGCAGGCTTCTGGGGCGGTGTTTTACGGCGCTGGCATTCGCGACAGCTTCGTACATAGCGTTTCACTGCTGCGGAAAGTCCTGGCCAGTAATACATGTTGCGCACTCGAGCAAGAGTCCGTGAGCAACCCAAATGACCAGACGTTGGTTCATCATGGCAAGCAAGGAGAATATCCTCACGGAGCTCGCATGGCACTACCAGAAGGTAAGTTCTGTCTTGGCTCTGGGAGTTTCTTTTATACAATACGCCTTGCCGTATGCAGAAGGAACCAAGGTGCCGAGATAGGTGTCGAGGCAGAATCGTATCACGCCCTTCCAGATAATCGATGAGTGGAAGGATGTCTGGATCAGCTCTTTGTCGATCCCTGAGCTCAGATGCGCTGAGGGCTCCTAGAAAACCGCTATCGTCATCGGCTGTAGTATCGCCAGTGTCAACGGGTGCTCGTGACAGCGTGTCGGCGTCTTCGTGTTTGCGGCCGGACTTGTAAACAATGGTTATGTCAAACTCCTGAAGACGTAAACTCCAGCGTGCAAGTCGTCCAGATGGGTCTCGCAGATTTGCCAGCCAGCACAAACAATGATGGTCGGTGACGACTTTAAATGGCCGGCCGTAAAGATAGGGACGAAACTTCATAGTAGCCCATACGACCGCCAGGCATTCCTTTTCTGAGGTGGAATAGTTCATTTCGACACGAGAGAGAGTGCGGCTGGCATAGGCTATTACTCGCTCAAACCCGTCTTGATGCTGAACAAGGACCGCGCCAAGACCGATACTACTGGCGTCAGTGTGTACCTCAGTGTCAGCCGCTTCATCGAAGTGCGCCAGAACAGGGGATGTTTGAAGGCGCTCACGAAGCAAAGAGAAGGCCATCTGCTGCTCAGAGTTCCACACAAAGGAGGTGTCCTTCCTTGTAAGGCGCGTCAGAGGTTCTGCGATCTGAGAAAAGTCCGCAATGAAACGCCGATAATATGCGCACAGGCCGAGGAAGCGCTGAACAGCCTTCTTATTAGCTGGAACGGGAAATCGTGCGACGGCAGCAGTCTTATCGGGATCCGGGCGCACCCCATCAGCGCTTACAACATGGCCGAGGAACTTGAGTTCTGTATACCCGAAGTGGCATTTCTGGGGCTTCAGCGTGAGATCAGCAGAACGGAGGGCTTCCAGGACAGCTCGAAGGCGTTCGAGGTGTTGATCAAATGTTTCGGAAAAAACAACTACATCGTCCAAGTACACAAGACAGATCTGCCACTTGAGGCCAGTGAGGACGGTGTCCATCATCCTTTGGAATGTAGCTGGGGCAGAGCACAATCCAAATGGGAGTACTTTGAATTCATATAGGCCATCTGGAGTGACAAATGCGGTTTTTTCTCGGTCTCTTTCGTCTACTTCGATTTGCCAATAGCCGCTTTTTAAATCAATAGATGAAAAATACTTCGCACGTCGCAATCTGTCCAGTGAGTCATCGATGCGCGGCAACGGGTATACATCTTTCTTTGTCACATTATTCAATTTCCGATAGTCGACGCAAAATCGAAGAGTGCCGTCTTTCTTTTTGACAAGGACTACTGGTGAAGACCACGGACTTTGTGAAGGCTGCACAACACCATCATCCAGCATCTCCTGAACTTGCGTCTGGATCACTTCTCGTTCTTTGGCAGACACACGATAAGGCTGCTGTCGTATTGGGCGAGCGTCGTCATAAGTAATGATGCGATGTTGTGTGATGGGCGTTTGACGAACCTTCGAGGAAGAAGCAAAGCAGTGCTTGAAGTCTAGCAGCAGTTGCTCTAAAGCCCGCCGTTTCTCCTTTGACAAGTGACAGTTAATGTCGATGTTGTCAAGAGATGGCTCGTTAGTTTCTACTGCCGTGGATGCAAAACAGACCGGATCGTGCGCAACATGGTCAGCAAAAGCGATAGCAGTCCCCGGGAACAAGTGTCGGTACTCATTAGAAAAATTTGTGACAAGGAGTGCAGCCCGGCCATTGTGAAACGACAATAAACTTCGGGGAGCGCAAATGCCATGAGCAAGCAGGAGTGTATGGTTCGCCTCCGCTACAGCATCACCGGTACGGAAATCGTCACAGGTAACTTCCACAAGAGCACTGCTTCGCGGCGGCAGCGAGACACTCTCAGCGGAAACACGAAGTGCGTTATTGCAAGGACTGCTACTATCTTGTTCGGTAGATTGTCCCATCGAAAACGTGACGAGTCTATTTCGCAGGTCGATAACTGCTCCGTACTCCCGCAGAAAGTCAATGCCGAGGATAAGGTCACGGGAGCAGTCACTTAAAACAACGCAACTAACGACGAACGTACGTCCGTTAATCTGAATGCGAGCCGTGCACATCCCCTTTGGAGTAACTATATGACCGCCGGCGGTTCGAAGGCACACACCTGGCCAAGCAGTGAGCACCTTCCTCAAAACAGTCGCCATGCGACCACTCAAAATTGAATAATCGGCACCGGTGTCCACTAAAGCATTGACCGTGGTGCGACCGTCTAAAATAACCGGAATGTCCAGAGAAACGCTTTTTGCTTCCCTATGTGACGGTACCAGCAGCTCGCGGTCGGATCGAAGCGGCGACGACGGGAGGTCTTCAACGCAGCGACTACCAGCGGCCTCGCCCCCGAAGGTCGCTGTTTTCAGTTTTCCCGACCAGGGCTAGACGAGCGGCCTTGGTCCTCTCGCGAGGAACCGTGAGTGAACGAGGAGGAGCGCCTTGGCGAAGGGGAGCGGGGCTGACGCTGCGAACGAGATGAACGCTGCTCCGCCAGGTACTCCTCAATAACTCGGGGTCGTTGACCAAACCGGGGAGGAGGCGAGTCGATGCGGAAGCCGTGGAGACCGAGGCGTCGATACGGACAATCCCGGTAGAGATGTCCTGGTTCACCGCAGTGGAAGCAAAGCGGACGGCGGTCAGGCGTGCGCCAAATGTCGGCTTTGCGTCGGGGCAGCGGGCGATTGTCGAAGTTCTGCACTGGCTGCACCGAGGGCAGCGGGCGATTGTCGAAGCTCTGCACTGGCTGCACCGAGGGCAGCGGAACTGTAGGTGACGCGAGAATGGGCGGTGGTGAAGGGGGAGCCTGACTCTGCAGAACTTCCGCATATGTGGGACAATTGTCGGTCCCCGACAGCAATGGCGGGCTCGGAACTACAGGCGAAAGAGGGCTCTTGAGTGCCTGCCGCACCTCCTCCCGCACTATAGCAGAAACGGAAGATGGCGATTGCTGCAGAGGGCTCCAGAACTTGCTTAGTTCTTCGCGCACGACGCTGCGAATCAGTTCGCGCAATGCATCGGGATGCCGCTCTGAAGATGCAAATGATTCCGCGGTTGTGCGTGTATGAAAAGGTCGGTCATAAGCCACGGCACGTTGGTGTAGCACCTTTTCCATTGTGGTGGCCTCCGCAAGGAATCCGTTTACAGTCGAGGGTGGGTTTCGCACAAGGCCTGCGAACAACTGCTCTTTCAAACCCTGCATCAAGTGCCTGACCTTTTTGTCCTCGGACATGACGGGATCGGCTCGCCTGAAGAGGCGCGTCATGTCCTCGACGTATGCTTGGACACTCTCATTTGGCCTTTGGATGCGAGAGTGAATGGCACGTTCTGCATGCTCGCGACGATCTGCGCTAGTGTAAGCCTCGAGCAGTTGACGACGGAATTCCCGCCAAGAAGTTAAAGCTTGCTCTCGGTTCTCGTACCAGATACGGGCGCCGTCCTCAAGGCTGAAGTAGACGTTCCTTAGTTTGGCAGCATCGTCCCACTGGTTGAATGCAGCGACACGTTCAAACTGAAGGAACCAGTCCTCCACATCCTCAAAGAGGTCCCCATGGAAAGTCTTCGGTACCCGAGGGGCCTGCAAGGTGTAGTTACAGGTCGGTGCGAGGCCCGTCACCTGCTGCGCAGGAGCACTAGATGTCATGGCGGCGGGTGCTGGCTGAAACTCCGGAGACAGTCCCTGGAGCCGTCGACTGGAGCGATGCACGGGGGTGTCCAATGGTACAGGGCTGGCGCGACGTCTTGTAGATGGAGATTCTTGCATAGGCGATCGTTTTTACCCAGCAGCTCCACCAGAATGTCACGTACACGGTGACTAAGGATACCAATGATAGCAGGGGGTAGCCCAGACACAAGAACACAGCAGCACAGACGCAAACGTGCAAGCGACACTTTGTCGTCCTCTTCAACTTCGTCCTCCTTTCACACCTCAGTCATGCGCCACCTGGCAACGCTAGGTGGCAATATTTAGATGCATTGGGTAAGCACGAACAGGCTATCATCTAAGCGCCTACCATTTCTAAAGTCGTTCTGAAGTTCTCCGAGTATCTTGTTACTTTCAACCCATGCTTGCACCTTTAATTTCACCGCCTGCATGGCTAACCCGTACATAACAGATGTTATGGTAATCGGCCTGTAGGATTTTATGTGCATCCTTTCCCCTTTCCCTTTATAAATCAAAATCATTTTACTCTGCCGCCAGCTGTCCGGAATTTGATTATTCGTTATGACTGTTTCCAGAACTTTTAAAAACGTTTCCTTACTTTTTGTACCAAGTTCATTAATCAGCTTGATCGGAATTCCATCGATTCCTGAAGATGTGTTTTTAGGAATATTTTCTTCATTTTTCCAGTTTAGATTGGTCAGTTCTAAGCTGCTTTGTATTCTGGTACCTTATGTTGCTTCCTGATTTGCGGAGATTACCCTATCGTCGCTCTTAAATGACTCGGCTATAACTGATGTAATGTAGTTCACTGCGTTGTCTCCCTTTAAACAATTTCCCTCGTTATCTTGAATCCGATCCTGCTTTCTTTGATTCTTCTTCCCTAGCCAGCTTATATGGTTCCACAATTTTCTTGCTCCGCCTGTAGAGGCATCATGTATGTCAGCCATCCAGCGATCGGTGGACTGCCTTATTTTACTTTGGACGAGGGCCTGCACATCAAGTTTATTTTGTCGATATGATTCCCATTTTCGGTCGATTTTCTCCTGAGATACCTGTGCTTTCTTTGCCTCTCGGTGTTCCCTTGCACCAGCCCGTCGTTGTTCAATAGCTTCCCTGATTTCCTTATTCCACCAGCTCCGTGGCTTCCTCTTCCCATTCCAGCGGTTTCTACTTTAATCTCCTTAATTTTGCTCCTAATGAGTAGATCTACCTAATCCCAGCCTTCCATGGGGCTTTTCTCAATTGCTTCCTCTATGTCTGCTGCTATCTACGCTATTTGATCGTCGTTTAATTTTGCGTTTACGTTTTGTCTAAGTTTCATTTCTGTTTTCATCAAGGGCCATATCTGCAGACTAATACGTTTATGATCACTTCTCAGACTACACTCCCCTTCGTCTATTTCCATTTTTGTGACCTTGCTATAAATTTCCTGCGACTTTAGACAATAGTCAATGGTCGTCTGCCTGTTGCGGAATTCCCATGTGATTTGGTTTTCCCATTTTGTTTCTCTATTTACTATAACTAGATCGTGTCGCTCACAGAAATCTAGCATTAGCTTCCAGTTACAATCCGTGTATCCATCCGGATCGTCGATGTGGCCGTTCGGGTTCCCCAGCAGAATATATTGGCCCCGTCTCCAAACTGGCTTATATCGTCACTGAGGCATTGAACAAGATCATTGTTTTCTTGCCTGCATTGGTGTCCAATAAACTACCCCTAGCCATATCCTTATGCCGGCAATTGTTCCTGATACCCAGATATGTTCTTTACAAGATGATTTAATTCTTTGCCAATTTGTTCCCTAATGCATCAACATACCTACCCCTCTACCCTTTTTTTCCGTTCTCGTTCTGTTACACCCTTTCCAGACGTAGCCTTCTATAAACGGCGGATCTTCTAGATCCCTGAGATGAGTCTCGCAAAGAGCGTACACACCTATTTTGTCATCCTTCAACTGCTGTTCTATCTCCAGCCATTTCGCTCTTTTTCTACCTCCTTGCATGCTTATGTAGCTGATCCTAGTGTCAAATTTCTTTTTTGTACTTTTCTTTCTCGACCTCCTCCTTGCCACGTTTTGGGGCTCAGCCTCCGTTATTACACTTTCTTCTGCTTCACTTCTAATTACCTCTGTGCACGGAGTCATCGTGGACCCCCTAAAAAAGCTACAGCCCTGTCTGCTGGACGCCAGCCGATATATTTTCCCACCCTTCTGTTAAAATGAATGCCATCTCGCTGAAAAGCCCTACCAAAACCTGCTTTATGCATCTTCCTGTTTACCCCAGCCACTTCGAAACGCTTCTCCAGGCTTAACTTTCCTCTTTCTTGATTAACTGTCACCACGTCCTTTTCCAGCTTTCCGTTCAATCCTAGCACCTCCGGTACTGTGCATGCAGCTATCTGCGCTTGCTGTGCTATCTCCCTGATATCGTCAACTCCCTTAGCTAAACTTTCCACCACTCCTGCCGCTTCACCATTTAGGACATCGTCTAGTGCTGCGGGTCATCATCATCATCATCATCATCATCATCATCATCATCATCATCATCATCATCATCATCATCATCATCATCATCATCAGCCTGGCTATACCCACTTCAGGGCGAAGGCCTCTCCCATATTTCTCCACTTAACCCAGTCGTGCTGCGGGTACTATCACCATACTGCGCTCTGCGGAATTTTTCAACAGCCTATTTTTACTCTCTTTCAGCACTGCCCTCATTGTGCCGTCTGGGAAGGCTCCAACACTCGCTTATCACCCATTAAGGCCGCTGTACGGTTGCCTTTTAGACCCGCTCCGCACGCATGCGGGCGCACCGAGACGACCGGTTCGGAGGGGCATACAATAGCGCACACCCGCATCCTTCGTCCGCAGAAAAGTTGACTCAATCTCAACGTTTTGCCCGCATGTGCTGATCAGAAAGGCGACCGGATTGCAGCTATTGGTTGCGCTGTAGGCGACGTCTCTGGCTCCTTCTCCTCGATCTTGCCAGGGCAACATGGCCGCCAGCGGTGCGAAGCGACGAGCAAAGCGTAGATGGTAGTTGTTGCTCTGCCGCAAAAACCAATGTACTTAGCGCGCATTGCTATACTAGTGCTCCTATCGACTGTGATTTCCCCTCAAGTCGGATCATATGCGCCACTGTTATCTGCGCTGAGCTGAAGGCAGTGATCTTCCAACCGGCGAAGTGTACTAGGTCGCACTGGTGTCACGGTGTATTTGTGATTATCGCTAGCCGCGAGGATCTTCACGGCCGACAGCCAGCAACAGTAGTTCACGGTGATTTTCATGCGCACGAATCGGCTCCTCAGCGCATCGAAAAGTGCCCGTGCATGTGTTGCGGAAGTGTTTACGACTTCAGCGACTGCCTCCTAGCAAGGAAGAGGACTTTCTATGCTTGCAAAGTTCGTCCCACGCTGTGTTATGCTAATGCTGAATTTAACTTGGTGACAGTTAGTCTGGCACCCCTTCCGCTGGTCGCAGTGACCGCAACAGAAAGGAGCACACGACGTTGTTTCCGCGACGTGTCGATCACCTGTGTTGATCGCGGTCCGTGTATTTGCTGCGCTTGCCGAGCCCTTCCCGTGCGAGAGCCGAGCCCTTCGACGACGTTAGCTGCACGGCTTTCGGGCTACTAATATGCCACTATTCCGCGGTTTGCGCTTTGTGCTGATACGGGTGTCGACGGCACTGTGTACACTGTGAAAATATTGTGTACTTTCACGGCAGCTGTCACTTTGAGAGTACCTTTCTGTTTATTTTTATTTCCTGCTAGCTATGTGCACCTATGTCTGCAATAAATATCTGTGCGATTAATCGGTCGACTGAACACTTCTGTACGTGATTGGCTAAACACTATCACCATATCAGGTCTTTAAAAAAACATTAATTAGACGCGATACAAAAAAAGTACAGTATGGCGGGAGGTTATGCTTATGAAAAAAGGCACACCATATGCAACTGTGCCTCATGATATGGACACTTTGGTGTACCTAAGGCATGTTGAGCATGAAAACATATTTGGATAAAAAGAAAGATAACAATTGAAGAAATTATTGTGATGACAATCTGCTTTCTTCCTGCATAACTTGGATGAGTTAAGTTCATTGAACAACTGCTTAGACAAATGATGTATGTAGGCTTTATACTGACATGATGCTGTTATGGAGTTGCACACATTACATCCCGTACTTGTTGCTTTGACAGCTCTAGTCTCGCCAGACTGCATGCCAACTCAGTTTCATTGGTATTGAGTAGCTGTTCCGCTGCTTTTCTTTGCTAAGGAATACCAATTGAGATATTTTCGATGCCATTAAAATCAGATGTCGTCGATGCTCATGTCCGTGCCTATTTGCTGCTTTCATTTTGCTGTGACGCCCATGATTACTTGCCTACTGAGTGATATCGATGATGTACCTGTGCGAACCATACGACAATGTAGAATGCATTACAGATTTTTTAGTCCTTGTTTCATTTGCTGCTCGCCTAAACTTTTTTGCACCTTCCAAAGTGATCAACTGGGTTTTCTCACATATCAGTTTACATTTGCTGTATGGCCACCCCTGTGCATGGTCTCATATCACATTTGCAAATATTAATCACCTTAACTTTTCATCGTGTGCTGAGCATTATCACATAGGTATTTGTGCTGTAATGCTGATGTTGATCCACTATGAAAGCTATGAGGCATGGATGTAACACCTGACTTGTTGACACTAAGATCATATGTAACTTAATCTGAATTCATTCCTTTTCTGCTTGGATTGGATTTGCTGTTTGCATTCACAGATTCACTACTCTGCTTTGCACCTATGCAGAGTGTTACCTTAGCTTTGCAGGATAAGGTTATAACAGAATGGTTATAACCATCTTAGCGGGCAGCTTAATTCATTTTGTGCAGTTCAGTTCAGTTCAGGCGTTCAGTCGTGTCCGACTCTTCGTGACCCTATGGACCATGTCACGCCACGCTTTCCGGTCTCTCACTATCTTCTTAACATCACATAGCTTCATCTGCAATGCCTCGAGAATGCCATCTAACCATCGCGTTCGCTGCCTACCCCTTCTCCGGCGACCCTCAACCTTTCCCAACATCAAATCTTTCTCCAGCGACTCCTCTCTTCTCATCAGATGACCAAAGTAGCTGAGCTTTAACTTTAGAATTTGACCCTCCAATGAGCAGTCAGGGTTTATGGTCGACAATATCGACTGATTTGATCTTCTGGCAGTCCAAGGAACTCTTAAGAGTCTTCGCCAGCACCAAAATTCAAACGCGTCAATTCTTCGGCGGTCAGCCTTTTTCACAGTCCAACTCTCACATGCCTTGCAGTGGTGACTTACTGCTAACTATTTTAACTTAAGAAAAAGTGATTTGGGAAGCAGAGTGTGTGAGCTGAAGGTCTCAGTGTGCCTCACAATTCATGAATTCACAAAAACATTGTACACAGTGCAATGAACGGTATGATGGCAGTTTCACAGAGTAACAGTCATGTAATTCAGTCTGTTTTACTTTCCTACGCAAATACAAAGAGCCTTAAAAGCCCTCACACACTATAATAGAAACCTCGGTACCACAGTGGCAGTTTTGTTTGCAAGCATTGCTGTGCTTATTAATGAAAATTACATGGGTCACAAAAATACATTTTAACGAGGTGTAGTGGTTATGTGAACTTATTTCTTTTTTAATTACGGTAATGACACAAACAGCCAGGCTGTGTGTTTTTAAACTGCGGGACTCAAGAAAGACATTTCTCTTTGGAAAGTGTGCAAGATAATTACAACACTGTGTTTCATGGCACAAAAATTTGTTCAGTGGAAAATATGTTGGCTTAACTTGTTCTTAAAACTTTTACACAACGCATTAATATGGGTCTTGTGGAGCTGGCAAAAACACTGCTAAAGGACAAGGACAGTAGGAAAGAATAATTGCAATTGTACTATGTAGCAATTCTTGTTCTCCTTGTTTCTTCATGCAGTTTCCTCTTTTCTTTTTCCACGAGCTATCCCTACAGTGCACTGGGATCAAGCCCTTTAGAATTTACTCAAAGTCACGACAGGAGATAGTACAGGAAGCAGTGTGTATGTGTACTTGCAATGCACATTACAGTTAGCCATCTCATATACATTGGCACAGTGGTTACAGCGCTCGACTGCTGTTCCCAAGGATATGGGATCGAATCCCGGCCTTGGCAGCCGCTTTTGGATGGAGGCGAAAAGCAAGGCCCCCGCGTGCTGTGCGATATCAGTGCACGTTAAAGAACCCCAGGTGGTCTAAATTTCCGGAGTCCTCCTCTACGGTGTCTCTCATAGCCCGATTGCCTTGGGCCGTTAAACCCTACAAACCAAACCAAACCATTGACATCAAAGTGCTGCTTATTCTCATCATGATCCCAGAAGCATGCACCCCCTTCCAATACAAAGCATCTGATAAGAGACTACAGGACAGCTTCCACTATATCAGTTAAGACCACAGCTGCGTCATGATCGTTTCACTTGAAGCTGACCCCAAGAGATGCCAGCAAACCATTGCATACCAAGTATCCCGGCTAAATTTAATCAAGCCTTAAATTAGGTAGACTGGTCTTGGCTAGTGAAACCAACCGGGAACTATTCATAGTTGATTGCCCTGGTCTCCAGTGGCTCTTATTTGCCACGGCTTTTCTGCAGGTAGTAAAAACTAATTAGTGACTTATTTATTGGCCCCGGGAGCAAAGCATCCGTTCTATAGTTGCAGATAGTGCTGATATACAGCTGCCCGTAATGTTTGCTTCATGGCATGATTTCCATAGCTGGCTTACAAATCGAGCTATCATATGACTAGATGCTCACACATATCTCTCACCCACATCATGCAAAGCCACACCACGGACAGCATTTCTGTCAAAAGCCAATTTTGTTGTCTGAGCCACGTTTCGGGACATTGAAGAGGAATTGCTGTCATGCAGACACTATTTATTGGGTTTGTTGCCGTTCAAGACAGAGAAAAAAACATTATGCAAAATAGAAGGCACCTTGGTGCAAACATTTCAGTCAGCTGTTTTGGAAGACAGTTTACTACTTGCTTATTGATACTAATTGTTCTTGAAGCGAATAATTTAAATGTTAACTATATAGCCTTAGTCATTTTAAGGTTTAATAATGAAACACCAGCCTAGGCCAGGCAACTCTCAACAGCCCGCAGCTGGATTATTTCACTGGGCTAGGGCACGTCAATTTTCTAAAAGCTAGGACACCTGGTATATAACACACTGCATGGTCTTTTTTTTTCTCTTTTAGTTGGTTTAATGTGTGGTTTCTACGTGGGCATCGGCCACAAACCACCGCGGGTTCGAGTGTCGCGCAAGCCGAAGCCCCGATCAGCCGTCACCACGCGCACACTGAAACACCGCAGCGCGCACTCAACCTCCACAGGGAGGCGAGCACTTCGCTGCAAGGACACAAGCCTCCAAGTTCACAAAGGAGACGTTTATTGAAACGCCATCCTCCAGCGACACACACACACACACACACACACACACACACACACACACACACACACACACACACACACACACACACACACACACACACACACACACACACACACACACACACACACACACACACACACACACACACACACACACACACACACACACACACGCACGCGCACGCACGCACGCACGCACGCACACACACACACACACACACACACACACACACACACACACACACACACACACACACACACACACACACACACACACACACACACACACACACACACACACACACACACACACACACACACACACACACACACACACACACACACACACACACACACACACACACACACACACACACACACACACACACACACACACACACACACACACACACACACACACACACACACACACACACACACACACACACTCAGTCACCGTGTCCCTGGAGCGCGCGAGGAGCAAGGCTCCCCTGCGCGCACGAAGTGACACGGAGTGCGCGCCGTAAGCACGCAAGGGCGTGCTGTGATCTCTCTCGCAGTGACCAAAGGGTTCTTTTGAGAGAGAGTGGGCAACCACCGCAAGGTACGCCTGTCGCGGATCGTTGGATCACGTTCGACAGGCTAGAGTTGCGCTCTCAGGTACGATCCGGAGCAGACGAACTCGAGTACACACTGGTCTGCGCGGACAAAGGCCGGCAGACAAGAACAGTTGCGTACGCACCTTACGATGTCTCGGAGGGGTCTCTCTCTCGGCCCCGCTCGGACGGTCGCGCGAGCGCGGCCGTTGAAGCGGTGTCGTGTTCCCGCCAAAAGGCGCCAATGAGAACAGCCACTGGGACGGAGCTGTGGCCGAGCGACAGTTACAAGCAGTCCGGACATCTCTCCGCCGCCTCAGGCGGGAGGAAGGAAAAGAGGAAAACAACAGGGAAGCGGGCGGCGGCCGCGCGAAGGGCAGCCGCAGCAAGCCCGAATGCCACATCCTCCTCTCCTTAATTGCCCTCCTACCCATCAGCGAAAGCACGCGGCAGGTCCCCAGCATGAAGAAAAGAATGCTATCCTCACGCAACAAGTAAACTACGCTTCAGCTCCAGCCAAAAAGGTCTCGAAAAGACAGACACTCAAGAAAGACAAACATTAGCAAGGCGCACAAAAAAAAAAGAACAAGATGGCATGAA
Organism: Amblyomma maculatum; assembly: GCF_055883805.1. NCBI lineage: Eukaryota > Metazoa > Arthropoda > Arachnida > Ixodida > Ixodidae > Amblyomma > Amblyomma maculatum. Next base: position 506,542,677 of record NC_139344.1, read on the forward strand.
GAATGATGTACGAAGTTCAGAAGGCTAAGTAACAACAACTATGTAAGAACACAACTATGTACAGAAGTCCCAAAGTTCGTTGGTGCAGCTCAGGGAGCCTGCGGTGACTCACCGCTCGTTGACTTCTGGGTGGCCAACGTTCATCGTTGGCTGCAAACGATCTCCGTCGGTGGTGGTGCAGATTAAGTGCAGGAACAGCGAACACGTCGAAGGGACCCCAGGCGTGGAAAGTCCGTGACTCCGTGGCGATCCAAGGCGCACATGGGGAGACCGCGCGTGGCTTCCTTTCCACCGCGCTCCGCACACGCCGGCAAACACACATGGCGCGACGTCGTCGCCTCCACGCCCAGGCACGCACACACACAGCCACTCACACACCAAACAAGGCTGATGCCGACCTTCAGCGGCTAACCTGTCCCGAGCACCTTCGCAACCACGGCGGCCTTGGGTAAAAGGAGCATCGTCCATGCTCTCCGTCCCCAAACGGCCCCAACTTCCTTTTCGCACGCACCAGAAAAGCCACGCGTCGGGCCTGCCTAATGAGCAACCCTCGCAATTTCAAGAAGAAAGAGGAGAGAAGACGCGCTGTACAAAAGAAGGCACTCACTGTACAATATTTACAAGATAGGAAGCAAGCACGGAAACAGGAAAAAAACAAAAAGTGGCAAAAGAGACACACACACACAAAAATAACAAATAAAGCAAAAAGGCTGGAACTGAGCGAGTCAGAAGAGGGGGAGACCAACCTTGCTTCCGGGTAGGGTTCGATGAGCAAGCTCGCTCGGTGAGGCGGTATGCCTTCGGTTGCGGAAAAGGCCCGCCGTCCGCCATCAATCACACAGGTGAACGTCGCCTCACCTTGTACCGGTGCGGGGCACGGCTGCGTTCCACCGCATCGGGTGTGCCTTGGCGCTTGCCTGTGCTGACAATGGGCACTAGCGCAAGCTCGTCAGACTGTTACGCATATGCCCTCAGGTCTGCAATGTAGGCACGGCTGGCATTTCCCGTAGGGGGACTCTCCAGCAATGAGCGCCTGCTTGTTACTGAGGAAATGCCCATGAAATCGCAGGTGGCCATCTGCCACGGACGCACACTGTCAGTTGGTGTCGTTATGCCCGGTGGCTTGCCACCCCTCGACTTCTCCATTTGACAGACATGCAGGAACGGCAACAGCGGAAACTGTCGCGCTTCATACCGGGCTGCAGTCACCGATTGACTCAGTTTCTGGAAACCTTGAAGCCACTCAGATGACCAGCCAATGGTTTGCCGTGAGAGAAACGCAACAGAGCGCTGCTCAGACATTGGGGAATAGCCACTTCAAATGGTTCATGGACTCATCATCCGTGGCTATATATTTCAGCGCGAGCCCGTCGTGGCCCAGCAAATAGGAATCCCCGGGGCACGCCGCGACACACGCTGGCTCGTGCCCCCCTGCGCCCGCTCAATACAAGCAGCGTAATGGCGCTTCGTCTCCCAGAGACCGTCGCTGATATCGCGACAAAGCGGGTCATTTTGCTGGACCGTAGTAGCTCTTCATGGCTCAAAACGATCCCAGTCATCCCAAAGGAGAGCCTGGTTTCGTCCCCCCGCAGGTTCGCAGCAAAACTTCCGCTGGCATCGGCGTCTCAGATGTGCTCACAATGAGCTTTCACCCTCGCCTGCTTTCCGAAGCGCTGCTTACCCGGATAGCGGAATGGGGAACCCGCTTGCGGGCGTCCCCTCCGTGCCGATCTGCGGCTCGTCCGCTGTTTCGCCCCCTTCGCCTGCCGGCGTAAAGACGCCGCCGCGGGCGAGTGGGGCACGGGATAGCGAGTCAGCTACCACGTTCGTTCTCCCCTGTAGATACTGCACCGAAAAGTCGAAATGCTGTACCAAGAGAGAATGGCGCACCAGCCGGCTCGAAAGTTCACGGAGTCGCATCAGCCAACTGAGCGCGCTGTCCGCGCGGTTTCCAGAGGGAGCCCGGCCGACGCCTCGCCATTCCCCAAACAGAAATGACTGATAGTGGGGTACGGGTGCCGTTGTGCGGAGATGCCGTCAGCGGCGGCGTCGTGCACATTGCTTCCGCAACGGCGTACAGCTGAAACAGCGGAGGCATATGGTCAACGTTCGCACCTCAGGGTGGTCCGAAGAACCATGTAGCGTCTTTCAGTGCCTTTGCCGAGTGCCGCGCAGGGGGCGGCAGGCATGGCGCATAAGCTTGATCGTCAAGGCGACCGGCTCGGCTGATGTGCTGTCCAACGACTCATGGAGCCATGGACAATTCGCGTTGGGCGCCAGTTGTGGTTTCTACGTGGGCATCGGCCACCAACCACCGCGGGTTCGAGCGTCGCGCGAGCCGAAGCCCCGATCAGCCATCACCACGCGCACACTGAAACACCGCAGCGCGCATGCAACCTCCACAGGGAGGAGAGCACTTCGCTGCAAGGACACAAGCCTCCAAGTTCACAAAGGAGACGTTTATTGAAATGCCATCCTCCAGCGCCACACACACACACACACACACACACACACACACACACACACACACACACACACACACACACACACACACACACACACACACACACACACACACACACACACACACACACACACACACACACACACACACACACACACACACACACACACACACACACACACACACACACACACACACACACACACACACACACACACACACACACACACACACACACACACACACACACACACACACACACACACACACACACACACACACACACACACACACACACACACACACACACACACACACACACACACACACACACACACACACACACACACACACACACGCACGCACGCACGCACGCACACACGCACGCACGCACGCACGCACGCACATACACAAATATACAAACGCACATACACACACATACTCAGTCACCGTGTCCCTGGAGCGCGCGAGGAGCAAGGCTCCCCTGCGCGCACGAAGTGACACGGAGTGCGCGCCGCAAGCACGCAAGGGCGTGCTGTGATCTCTCTCTCTCGCAGTGACCAAAGGGTTCCTTTGAGAGAGAGTGGGCAACCACCGCAAGGTACGCCTGTCGCGGATCGTTGGATCACGTTCGACAGGCTCGAGTTGCGCTCTCAGGTACGACCCGGAGCAGACGAACTCGAGTACATACTGGTCTGCGCGGACAAAGGCCGGCAGACAAGAACAGTAGCGTACGCACCTTACGATGTCTCGGAGGGGTCTCTCTCTCGGCCCCGCACGGACGGTCGCGCGAGCGTGGCCGTCGAAGCGGTGTCGTGTTCCCGCGAAAAGGCGCTAATGAGAACAGCCACTGGGACGCCAGGGCGGAGCTGTGGCCGAGCGACAGTGACAAGCCGCCCGGACATCTCTCCGCCGCCTCAGGCGGGAGGAAGGAAAAGAGGAAAACAACAGGGAAGCGGGCGGCGGCAGCGCAAAGGGCAGCCGCAGCAAGCCCCAATCCCACAAATGTCACAGCCACCTTCCGTTTTAAGTGCATCACACAATATGCTAAGTATTGATTTCAGGAACTCTAGGATTAAAATAATGTGTTTTATTGCACAAACATTTCTCAAATGAAAATAAGCTGCATTTAACCGACACCAATGCGGTCATAAAGCAGCAGCACAAAGAGAGCCCTGTGCAACAAACATGTAGTAAAAACATGGCAAACTACAGCTAATGTAAATACTTTAATTGCCATCATGGGCACTAATTACCCTGGCTCTCTTCACACATAGCAATTGCCAATAGCTACCCATATTTCATGCCGCAATCCTCATGCTTTAGCTTGCATGTTACAGCACTGAACTGCATCCAAGAAATCAATCAGTTGTGAGTGAGCTGTTTTTCTCTTCAGGTAACGCCTTGTCTCCATTTCCTTTTCACACATCTGTTCCATATTTCATTTTAATTTTCCTTTAGGGGAATGTGGTGGAAGGCAAAAGAGAGCTTGCATTGGTTTGAGGCTAATCATTGGTAGATCCTCTTCCATAATTGTTATCTTTCCCAGGTTGCGTTGGTTCAGGCTTCAATAGATTTTTTTGTAGCTCTTTTTTGTATTGTATACATGCCTGAACCGCCATATAATTCCTTTTTGAATGTGGGCGGCGACTTCCGCTGCCCAGATCGTAACATTACGGCCATTGCCACACTTTTATGTAGTGCCGCACAAGTACCTGGCGCGATTGCACTGGCAAGTGACCAGCTAGCACCCCAAAAGCACCAAAAGGCTCATGTATATTTATTCTGTAGGGTCACTGACCACTTGTCAAAATAGATGGTTGACGTTTCGGAACCCCTACGGGTTCCTTGTTCACAATGAAGAACCGGCCGAATGAAGAGCAGCTTAAATAGTTTTGAAAATGCGATGTAATGATTTTGCGTAAGCTGGGGGAATGTTTCCCTTTGTTCTGTTGATAGTGTTTGCCGTTGACTGGATAATCAAAGATTCCAGGTGCAGTCGTGCTGACAGGTTTCTTTCCACGTCATCCCAAGAAATTTCGTGGCCTTCCTTTTGCGCATGCTCTGCCACAGCGTTTGACGCTGTCCGGCTCTTGGCGACGTCATTGCGGTGCTCTTTTAGTCGCCTGGGCAGATTTCCAGTCTCGCCGATGTAGACAGAGCTGCAATCGTCACACGGTATCTTATATATGATACCCGGAAACTTTGAACGGGGCAAAGCGTCTTTTACATTGACGAGATCGCCGCGTAGTTTGCTGGTTGGCACGTGGGCAATATGTAGATTGTGCTTCTTGAAAACACGTGCCAAGGCTTCACTTATGCCTGGGATGTACGGGATGGGCGCGCGTTTTGGTCGAGATGACGACGTGGAATTTTGTATGGGCTCCGGCTGGGAATGCTTTTCGATCTGTCGTTTGGTTATGCTTTGAATAAACTTTTTCGGATATCCGTTCTTTTGCAGGTCTGTTGTTATAACTTCCAATTCCTGTTTGAGCATATGCTCATCGGAACACGTGCGTACTGCCCGGTTTAAGAGTTATGCTACTACTGAGCGTTTGTGAGCTAATGGGTGCACCGATTTGAAGTCGAGGTACCTTCCTGAGTGGGTGGGCTTTCTGTAGACGCTAAACTTTAGGCCGGACGGCGAGCGTGTCACTATGGCATCCAGAAATGGAATGCTTCCGTTGGTTCGCGAGGTGCAAGCTCAACTACTGTAGCATGTAGCTCGTCAGTGCACAGCACTACAGTAGGCCCCCTATCCGTCACCTGGGGACCGCGCTCTCTAGCAGGCAGGTTCTACCGAGAGTGCCACTGCAATGGTCTGGCTTCCCAGCCGTTCAAAGGTTTGCAAGGTAGGGACACAAAGCCCACAATCACATAATAAAGAGACAATGCAGGCCAAGAATGTACTTGACACAGCCCAGGCATGAGTAGAAAGAATAAGAACTGGCAAGGACAATGCAAGCAAAATCAGAAAAAGGTAATGCTAATGCACATGACTGCACTGCAGGCTGCAGCGACCCTGTAAACTTCATAGCTGCCTTTTGGACAAGTCTGAAGTCACCTGAAAAGAAACAGAACAAAAACAGAAAACCACAAGCACAAACAGGCAAAGGAATAAAAGAAAAATAAATGAAGCAACTGCTATAAATGGCAACGGCCACACATTTACGCGAGTGCAGCACAGTGAGAGCTCTGAAGCGAGCCATTACATAAAACGTCACTTGTAAAGAAGACGAAGAACAAACAACGCTGCGGCATCGCCATCATCATCGCTTGTCTCCGGCGCCCATCTCTCTCACGCTGAAGCTGTGCCCTGCGGCTGGTAATTCGATCCTGCTGTGCCCGAATTACTGCCAGCGCTAGACGTTCGAACCAGCTATTAAATCCACATTTCACTTGGTGGAGGTCAATCTGAGGTTCCCTGTACCCATCTCGCCCTGGAACTTCGCAGCAGAACGTTGACTACCCCAATGACGGAGCCTACTTCATTGCACCTACCTCCGCCAGTCACCTGCACAGGTGCCCTTCGTCAACGGGACCCCGCTACCTTCAGTGGAAGCAGCGATGACGACGTCGACGATTGGCTGACCACTTACGAGCGGGTCAGCCGTCACAATAACTGGGGCGACAATCGTAAGCTGAATAACGTCATCTTTTACTTGAGCGACGTCGCTAATCTGTGGTTTTGAAACCACGAATCGGACTTTACCACCTGGGCGAATTTCAATACAAAATTTTTTGATGTCTTTGGCCGCCCCGCCGTCCGAAAACTCCGCGCGGAACAGCGTCTTCGGTCGCGACTGCAACTGCCCGGTGAAACGTTCACCAGTTACATTGAGGACATTGTTGATTTGTGTCGCCGCATTGACCAGACCATGACCGAGGCCGTTAAGATACGTCATGTCCTCACAGGAGTTGATGACGGCGCTTTCAACATGCTCGTCGCCAAAAGCCCCACTACGGTCAATGAGATCTACGACCTCTTTCAAAGCTACTACGAACTCCGCAAGGAGCGTGTTTTGATTCGCCAGTCTCAAGCATCACTTGCTGAACTAGCCGCGGAGAGGGAGTCATCTAGCCTCTCTGAAGACATCAAGGCTTTTGTACGTCAGGAGGTCGCGCGACAACTGTCCCTGCAGCCATATGTTAAGGAGTCGCCACCAAGTGGCCTTGTTCCGGAGCTTCGCCGTGCAATCCAGCAACATGTATCTGAAGTCGTCCCTAATCCTGCTCCTCAATCAGCTCCGGTCGCACCCTCAATGCCGTTCCCCTGGCTGGTCTGGGCCTAGATCAAACAGACCGCTATGAGAGGGCCGCTGAACTAGATGCAGACCAGAACCTGGCAGTGGCAGCAGAACAGCAACACTGTTAGGCATTCAAGAGATTTTCACCCAGCATACAAATGGTCAACACATGCCGCGTCCTAGCGCTGTGCTGCCACTGCAAGCCGGAAATTGCTTGAATTCCTAAATGTAGCACATGAACCAGTTGCAGGAAACCACTCACTGCAGTGCAAGCTGTGGTTCCAGGTCGTAATTCTTCTGTCTAGCTTTAACGTGAGCTAACCGAGCACACCTGCCAAGTGCCCATTGAATAAAATGTAGGCCGGAATTCAACAATGGCTACACCACGTTCACGTTCAAGGTAAATGTAACTTGCTATTCTGGAAGTACAATGCCAGCATCAAGTACTTTGTCCTGCCATGACACACGTCCAGCTTAAGAGAGAAAGTACTGCATGAACTTTTTTTGCACTGCCTTTGCCTGAGCTCCATACTTGTTGCCGCTGCACCTGCAAACAGGTGTAAAGCCAGGATCTGTGCGCTCATCAGCTCTCCATTCACCCTCAATTACTCGCCCATCCTCTCCCACCCTGTCAACATCTGCTGGGGAACAATACTGAACAATGCTGTCCTCTTCGTCATCAAGTGTCCTCAGGTAGTTATGCAAAAGCACAGTGGTCCATACTATTGCATCCACCGTTTTTGTAGAGGCCCTGATTTCCTGACGAAGGATCCTCCACCAGTTAGCCAAAGCACCTCTCTACGATACGCCTTGCTCGACAAAGCCTATAGTTAAAAATCCTCCTTTCTGTGTTGAGGCTTGCTCCTGGGAAGGTCTCATGAGATTTGAAGACAGTGGGAAAGTCTCATCCCCAACTATGACATAAGGAAGTTCTACAGAGGTGCCTGGGAGCAGCCTTGGTTCTGGTATAGACCAAGAGCCCGCTCTGAATTCCTTCCCCAGTTCACAGCTGTTGAAGAGACCAGCATCCCCAGGAGAACCGCATTCCCAAATGTCTACTTTAATGAATCGATATCTGGCATCACACACAGCAAGTAGAACTGTGCTGAAGCCACCCATGTAGTTGTGGAACATTGTTCTAGAGTTAGCAGGCGCTTTATCTTAAGGTGCTTCCCATCAATTGCCCACATACAATTTGGCAAATAGCAAAGGTTTTCAAATTCAAAACCTATTCGTCTCCAGTCAGCTGTGGTTGGCTCTGGGAGATACAAGGGCTGAAGAACTTGCCGCAAGGCAATGCATGTTTGCCTCACAATACGGCCTGCTATAGAGTCGGAGATGCTGTATGACTTTGCTATAATCCTCAACGTGGAACCGTGTGCCAGGTACCTGCAAAAATAGGAAACCCAGTGACAAGGACCAATGCAAAGCACTATTTGTACATGGAACAAACTTTTAGTTACAGATGTCATTCAGTGAAGCAGTTTATGATTTGGTTTACGGGTTTAACTTTGCAAAGTGAACCAATGTTATGAGGGATGCTGTTAGTGGAGGGTCCGAAAATTTTGACTACCTGGGGCTCGTTAAAGTGCGCTAACAGTGCAATGTACACAGGTGCCTTGCTTTTTGCCTCGATTGAAAAGCAGGCACCACAGCCTCGATTAAATACACATCCTTGAGTTTAGGAGTAAGTGTCCACCACCGGGCTGATATGGTGGTGAGATACTAGTTCATATTGTTGAAAAGCATGAAATGCCAGCACAATCTCAAACAGGCATGGCACCACTCTTTGATTAAGAGTGAAGTAGTTAGTACAAGCATGAAGAATTTTGGAATTATTATTCTAGTAGTCAGTAGATCACTACATCAGCAACCAATCATTAGCTGTAAAAAAGAATAGGCGTAGTCGGGTTCTTACTACACCTGCCTCCCTTGCTTCATATCTCAGAGCTGATCTGGTGTCATAAAAGTCCTTGAGGGCAAGGATCAGTAGTCGAAGAACGAGACTATGCAAAGCTTGGCAGTGGCATTTTATGCATTTGGGATCAAGACCTTTCGTATAGGTTGTACCTACTTTGAAAACGAAGCGCAGTGGCACTGGCATTCAAACCACTAATGTTTCTGTTAATTAAACAAGGGAACATGCAAACAAATCTCGGAACACACTTGCTGCAATGCCTGAGGTCAGAGGCACTTTGGCAATGAGTTTCCGCTGTGCTGAGCCAGGCCACTGAGATCTTGTTCACTTGTACTGTTTGGTTTCGGTTTGTAGGGTTTAAACGTCCCAAAACGACTCAGATTATAAAAGTCAAAAGATTATGACATGTATTCTAGCTTTCAGTTAGTTCTTCACTGAATGCTTGGTTGATGCAAATACTAACATTATCTCACCCATCCATAAGCTTGAAAATGTGAGCTAGGCCCAGTAGATGTGATATGCTTTACCAATATTAGTACACGAGAAATGGAATCATGTGCCTTGTAAAAAGCCAGCAGAATGTATATAGCGTTACACTTGGTAAATATTAAAGTGCAGATTCTCACTATAAGGTCGGGCATCTGAATATCTGATCAACGAGGATACAAAGGAAATTATTGTATGGACATTTGAGTGGGAAACCTTATAAAAGGAAGTAATGTAAATGTGCTGGATGCATGTAAGTCCCCAACAGAGGACTCATAATCCATAAATATTAGTTTTCCACCATCTTAAATTGAAATAACAGTATCAAGACCTGTAGCTCCCTTACGACAATGCAAATTTGCAATGTACTGTCCCGAGATATTTTATTATCGCACTGTTTTTTAGACTTACACAGTCCCTTTACATGCTATGTAAATATATGGCCTTTTGTTTTCTTTGTATTCAGTATCTACATATTCGATACTGGACGAGCCATGCATAAAAAATTGCAGTATGTTTGCAAGAAAAGTAATCAATAGACCCTGACATTCAAGGCATGCAATCAAGCCATGGAGATGTAAATGCAGCTGGGAGCCCTTTGTTCTAATAGGTCATGGTCAACATTCTGCTAGAAGTATGCTTAAATATTAGTTCAGCATGATATGGTGGCCTGAAAGTTTTATACCTCTTTGTAGCATAAGATAATAAGATAAATCAGGGGAGCTGACTACTTTTCTGTGTTTACTGATTACTATAATTGCTCCAGCATTATTCTGCTGTGAAATTTTGTCAGCGTTCAGCATTTCCTCTTCAGCAGCTTTGGAGCTGCTTCACTACAAAATACTGACAGCAAGCTAAACAATTCACAATATTCTAACATATTTTTACATTTCTACTTAGCACTAAGTGCAGCGGTGGCGTAGCGGTAGAACATCCGCCCCGCATGCAAGAGGACCGGGGCTCAAATCCCGGTGCCGCGCAATTCTCCACCGGATGAAAAAAAAAAATCTGCGTGTCGATGGAATTGCATAAACAGGTTAGGGGTGCGACCTGATGCCGGTGAACACCTCCGGCAACGCACTCCCTCGCCAGAACAGGAGTTGGCCCCCCTGGTGCTGTAATTGGCCGCAACCTCTCATGATAAGCTCCACAAAACCTCGGCCCTCAGTCACCAGCGGCTGCGGAACAACTGACCACGGCGGCGGTCAGACCTGTGACGCAGCAGGGGGTGCTAAGAATGCCTGGCTCCGCTGGACAGGCCGCCATTGGAAACTGACCCTGGCAACGTTTAATGCTAGAACCCTAGCTATTGACGCTAGTTCAGCAGTGCTTTTAGAGGAACTAGAGGGTATGAAATGGGATGTCATAGGGCTTAGTAAGGTTAAGAGGCCGAATGAGGCATATACTGTACTGAAGGATGGGCATTTACTGTGTTATCGAGGTTTACCAGAGGGCCGACAACTAGGAGTAGGTTTCCTTGTCAATAAGTATATAGCGGGTATTATAGATGAATTCTATAGTATAAATGAGAGGGTGGCAGGTATCGTAATTAGTCTTAATAAGCGGTATAAACTGAAGGTTGTACAGGCCTATGCACCGACATGTAGTTATGATGACCAGGCAGTTGAAAGCTTCTACGAAGATGTAGAATCGGGCAATGCGAAAAGTAAAGACGCAGTATACTGTACTAATGGGCGACTTCAATACCAAGGTAGGGAAAAAACAGGCAGGAGACAAGGCAGTAGGTGACTATGGCATTGATTCTAGGAATAGCGGGGGGGAGTTACTAGTTGAGCTTGCAGAGCGCAATAACTTACGAATCATGAATACCTACTTCAGCAAACGGAAGAACCGGAAATGGACATGGAAAAGTCCTAACGGGGAGACTAAAAATGAAATCGACTTCATAATGTGTTCAACCCCCGCCATTATGCAAGATGTAGAGGTAACCGGGAAAGTGCGATGCAGTGACCACAGAATGGTGAGGTCCCGAATTAGCCTAAATCTGAAGAAGGAACGCAACAGATTAGCAAGAAAGAAACCCATCACTGAATTAGCGGTGAGGGGGAGGGCAGAAGAGTTCAAGATCTCGCTACAGAATAGGTATTCAGCTCTAACCGAGGATGGCGACATTACCCTAGAAGCAAAGAACAATAATTTCAGAAATATCATTACTGAGTGCGCGGTAGAAGTAGGCGGTAGGATAGTTAGAGAGGATACCGGTAAGCTGTCTAAGGAGACGAAATATTTGATTAAGAAACGCCAGAGTATGAAAGCTTCCAATACAACAGACCAGATCGAATTGGCTGAGATATCAAAGATAATCAATAAGCGCCAGCTGGCCGATATAAGGAAGTATAACATGGAGAAAATTGAGCATGCTGTGAAGAACGGGGGAAGCCTTAAAGCGGTAAAGAAGAAATTGGGCATAGGCAAAAACCAGATGTATGCGATAAGAGACAAAGCGGGTAACGTCATCACGAATATGGACAAGATAGTCAAAGTAGCCGAGGAGTTCTATACAGATCTCAACAGTAGCCAAATTAGTCAGGACCGTAAGGAGATTGGCGGTAGAGAAAAACAGTCAGACGTTCCACCAGTGACGAAGGACGAGGTCAAGAAAGCACTAGAAACTATGAAAAGGTGGAAATCAGCTGGAGAGGATCAGATAACTACAGCTTTGCTGAAGGTCGGGGGGGATATTGTGCTAAAGAAACTGGCCACCCTGTATACGCAGTGCCTGGTGTCATCGACGGTACCGGAACCATGGAAGAATGCAAACATTATCCTCATTCATAAGAAAGGGGACTCTAAGGATCTTAAAAATTACAGACCAACCAGCTTACTGTCTGTTACGTATAAGGTATTTACTAAGGTAATCGCTAATAGAATCAGGACAACCTTAGACTGCAATCAAGCAAAGGATCAAGCAGGGTTTCGGCAACGGTATTCTACTATCGATCATATCTATACCATCAATCAGGTGACAGAAAAATGCTCGGAATATAACCAGCCCTTATACATAGCATTCATTGATTACGAAAAAGCATTTGACTCAGTTGAAACCTCGGCGGTGATGCAGGCATTGTGAAATCATGGGGTAGATGAGCCGTACGTGAAAGTGCTGGAAGATATATATAGTGGCAAAGTAGAGTTTTGGGCTAGTTGGTAATACATGATAAGTATTACCTCAGTAATCTGCGATTTGCTTATGACATTGCCTTGCTAAGCAACTCGGGGATGAACTGGAAATAATGATTGATGGCCTAGACAGGAAAAGTAGAAAGGTAGGCTTGAAAATTAATATGCAGAAGACTAAGGTCATGTTCAACAGCCTCGGGAAGGAACAGCTGTTTACATTAGGTAGCGATACTGGAAGTAGTAGGCGAATATGTCTGCTTAGGACAGGTAGTAACCGCAGATCCGGACCATGAAAAGGAAATAACAAGAAGAATAAGATTGGGATGGAGCGCATTTGGCAAGCACTCGCAGATTATGACTAGCAGCTTACCGGTATTGCTGAAGAGGAAAGTATGCAACAGTTGCATCTTACCTGTACTCACCTATGGGGCTAAAACGTGGAGGCTAACCAAGAGAGTTCTACTTAAGTTGAGGACAACCCAGAGGGCTATGGAACGAAAAATGGTAGGGTCAACATTAATAGATAAGTAGCGTGCAGAGTGGGTCAGATAAATAACTCAAGTTACCGACATTCTAGTGGAAATTAAGAAGAAGAAATGGACATGGGCAGGACATGTAGTGCGAAGAGAGGATAACCGATGGTCGCCTAGGGTAACAAACTGGATTCCTAGGGAAGGAAAGCGTAGCAGATGGCGGCAGAAAGTTAGGTGGGCGGATGAGATTAAGAAGTTCGCAGGGGTCAAGTGGAGGCAGCTAGCACAGAACCGGGTTAAGTGGAGAAATATGGGAGAGGCCTTTGCCCTGCAGTGGGTATAGTCAGGCTGATTATGATGATGATGACTTAGCACTGGTCGATGGATGTCTTGCATTGTTTGTAAAATAAGGCATGTGTAATCAAGAGACAAACTGGGAGATCTCATGAAAAGTAAGGCACATGGTGTACTAGAGATGGCAATACTTGACAATATAGAATTGACCACAAATGTAAAAGAATGTTTACCGCCACAATACAAAGTTAGTATAATTAAAAATGACATTATTGCCTTCTTGACTGAGCAGATGTTGTTGGAATGCTAAAAGGATGATTCCATGCAAGAGCTAACCATAAGCACTTAAAAAGCTTACTAGTACAGCTGTAACTATACACACAAGTAGAAGAAAGTCAGTGAGGCGCTGTGCACTGTGAATTACAAGTGCACAATACATTTTTTTTATACATGCGGTACAATAACTAAAGAGTTTAAAATGTGGATGAACTTTAAACAGATGTCAGCATTGCATCCACCTGCACATGGTATATGCTACTTAACACGTCGCGGCACTGTATTATAAAAAAAAGAAAAAAAAAACACACGTACAAGAGCTTACCTTAATGTGAATGCCAGCTTCTCCCCAGCTGACAAACTGACCACTGAAGCTTTGACTGGCTCAATCAGAGGTCTAACTAACTCTCGAAGACTGTCAAACCTGCACAATAACAACAGCGTAATGAAACACTTGTCTATTTAATAAAATGAGTTAGACAACCCCACGTTTCCTGTACGCAAAAAAAAAGCACGGCAGTTGCATGTATGCTGAGTAACAAGGGCGATATGCTACAGCGGCCACGGGTAAAATTAAAATTAGTTCATGCTTTTTACTGATAGAGAAATTCATGAAATTGATGTTGGCCGTACTCCTTCGTATCGGGTGAGCCTAGGTAATTACCGCGAAGCTGAGGCAAAAACATACACACAAAAAAACCCCAATAATAATAGAACCAACTATGCAAGAAATTGATGTCCATATTTATTTCTTTCATTGGCGAGCACTTCCGCGCCTTTGGCTCGCTTCGTTGAAGGGCTTCGTTGACGTTAATAATGCACAGATGTAAGCGCATTTGCAATCCCAGTCTCTTTCATAGTTATGAGTAAAACAAACTTAGTATTAAAGTTTTCACAGGCTCTATGCTCTGACGGATGGAAGAAGTACTGGAAGAAGTCTCACTCCTCATCTCCCGCACCAACGTAAAATACTCCCCAAGTCGACGCCGATCCCTCAGAAGACGTTTTGTAGGCTTACGCCTTTTACATTGCTGCTGGTCAATTACGTTGGCGGCAATGAACTGAGCAACTAACGACCAATTCACATCGCCACTGGCGGCCACGTAGGTAGTCAGGCGCTCTGCTGAACTGCGATTCACGTGGTAGCTGACGAGAGCCATCGACCACACCAAAAGCCTCGACAAAAACCACGCCATGGCGATTCCGACACAGCCGAGATGCAGCACGCTGGAAAGGAAGACGCCAAAGAGCTCCGCGGTGGTCACGCAGCAGTTGGAGTATGATGGTATTGGACAGAAGGCGACGCCCGCCAGTCGGGACAATGGAACCGTCCGGCAAAACGATCGTACAACGCGTTCGCCTGAGACAGAAAACGTGCGGAGCGGGTCTAAAAAGCAACCGCCTTTACACATTCTAAAATATCTCGCTTGCACCTGCTCATCTCCTCCGATAAGCACCTGGACCTTCTCCCTCAACTGTTGGCTCCTGCTTTCGGTTATCTGTGTTCTTCTCTCAGCGATTTTCATTCTTCCATACTTCTTCCTTTTTTTCCGGCTTCTTAGTAGCTGCTTCTAAATAACTCTGTCGGTTCGGATCCGCCTGACATACTTTGTTTACGCCTTCCATGCCAGTGCTGGCACCAGCCACGTGGCTCGCACTGGAATGTTCGTCCTCATTGGTCCCATGGATAAAGTCGGACATTATTTTTTTAATTTGACGAAGCTGTCCAAACAGTTTCTGATTTTCTGCCCTTAACAAACGTACTTCATGTTCTAAATCATCCACAGGAGACACTATACTGCCCCTTCCTTGATCAATCTATCTAGGCGCGCACTCAGCATGCAACACCGACACAAAAAGTCGCTGCCTTCCGCTTCACCTACAGAGTCAAAACGCGTTTCCTTGACATTAACCTGCGCCTCACACTGAGTACACTTTACCTTCTTTTGATTGCACATCTTAAACATGTATCGACTGAACTATTCCTATTACGAATTCTCAGAATATACAAACTGCAAAAAGAAGACACAAGGAACGACTAGCAAACACGCGTTAAAAACCAATTCTGCGAACGTCAATAGCCTGGAAAAAAGTATTTATCTAAACAATTAGTTAAAGAATGAACGCCAAGAAAACCTAGCTGCCGGCGTGAAAAGCAGGCCGCTAGGACAAAGAGCTAAAATCTATTCTTTAGGCTGCGCCTAACCTAACTAGCTGAAAGCGAAATAAAGTTAATAAAAGAAAGAACTCATCTATTTGACGCTTCGGAAGCTCCCGCTGTCGCCAGTCCATCCGTTTCCGTTAGCCACGTGCAATCGGAGGAGCGATGGAACACGCGTCCGCACCACACGGCTGTCAGCTAGGGTGCCTCGATACCAGCGCCGCGTACGGCGGCGTGCTACATCGAAGCACCCTAGAAGGATGGATGGAATATAGGAGCCAATACAGCGAAGCGCTCAAAATCACAAGGACGAGGAGGGAACAGGACAATAGCGCACTTTCAACAAATGTTTATTGCGGTTGCGGAGCATATATATATACACTTCAGAATCACAAAGAAAGAAGGAAAAACATCTGCACGTGCCGCCTAAGCTAATAAACCCAGCTCAGTTTTTGATAGAGCCACCGACGGTTTGCTGACGCAATCATCCCCTGAACGTGCTATCTGCGATGCTTCCACAATCTCCCTAGTTAGGCTGGTACGGTGGCGATACAAAGCAATAGTTTTGTCGAACAAAGGCTGGCAAGGTGTCTCGCTGTCACACTTTTTGCAATGGGCAGCTAGCTGTCAGTCTATGGCAATATTGCGGACCTTTTTACAGTGCTCTTGCAGCCGAACGTTCAGACATCTTCCAGTTTGGCCGATGTAGTGTCTACCACACGAAAGCGGGATCTTATACAGAACATCCTTCTGGCAAGATACCAAGGGATCCCAATGTTTGACATTGCATGCTGCTTTTTGCGTTCGTGTGGGACAACTTAACCTACAAAGGCTCATCAGCTTCTTTGGTGCCGAAAACAAAACTCTTACTCCGGATCGCTGCCCAACTTTCTTCAGATTGTGCGAAAAACCATGCACGTACGGAATGACAGCTACCTTCTCTTTAGCCTGTCTTTCTTTTCTATTTCCTGCTGTCTGCACGTTACGCAGGCTCGCCTCTGATTTCCGTTTGCGATTCAGGGCCTCCGCTACAGAAGCTATCACGTGCCTGGGGTAACCTGCCGCCTCCAATCGAGCCACCTGTGAGCTAAGACCCTCATCAACGGTGTGATGGCATGACTTTCTAATAGCACTCGACAAGAAGGAGAGCACGATATTCCTCTTGACCAGCTTGGAATGCGACGAACTATACGGTAGGGGAGGCTTGTTGGCCCTTGGCTCATACACCCAACACGCGTGATCGTTAAAAAACAATCGTAAATCCAAAAACCTAATGCTGCTCTGCTCAGGCAATTCGGTGGTGAATGTGAGTGGTTTAAAACATGCATGAAAAGATGCTAAAATCCGCGAGACAATAGGGTCTCCGAGAGCAATAAACTCTTCCGAATGACTGCTGTCAAACGGGTCAATAAAAACAGAAGTATCCAACAAAATTAAAAAATCATCAACATAACGAAACACTTTTAAAATCTTAAGATCATCAAGCCGCTCAAAAAGAGCCTTGTCACAACGAGCCAAAAATAAATCACTTAAAATCGGTGCGATACAAGAACCGATGCAAACACCCTGCTTTTGCAGGTAAATGCTTTTGTCAAAGGTAACAAAAGTAGACGTCAGGTAACAAGATAAAAGCTCTAAAAAACCACTCACACTTACACCACAGTCGTTCTGAAAGTCTACCGCGCCGTACTCGTCAATTACTGCCTCGACGCAGGACAACAGACCATCGTGTGGCAATGAATAAAGCAAATCTTTTATATCGACTGAAAAAGCTGTTAGAGAGTTGTTGTCGCATGACCTAAGGTAATCTATTAATACAGCAGAGTCCCTCGCCGCAAACGGGTCGTCCACGTCGAGCCTTTTAAGACTCACTTGCAAGAAGTCAGCAACACACTTCTGCCACGTACCCGATTCGGACACGATCACGCGAAAAGGGCATTCCACTTTACGAGTCTTAGCTGAGAAAAACATTTGAAGAGAGTCATAATCGCTGCTCTCAATCTTCTTAACGACGCTTAACAGGTTGAGCTGTTCGCACAGCTTCTTAGCACGCGACTTCACTCTTCTCAAAGAAACATTCCGGTGTGGCTTAAATACAGATAGCACTGCTTCCGACGCTTTACTACAGAACAGCTCTTGCCTGAGCACAGCAAATCCGCCTTCCTTGTCAGCAGGCAGAACACAGAGACCAAGTTCCTTGAGAGACGTAGCCGCGTGCTCCAGCCGCATGTCAGGTCGCTCCTGTCTGTACCTTGCAACCACCTTCAACCCTTGGGATACACAGGTTGCACTCTCGTCCAACGTCGCTCTCCTTGCCACTTCCCGGACACTGGTGAGAAGTCCTGCGGCGTCTTGCCTCGGTGGTACGGCGAACTTGGGGTCGAGCGCCAGAGTCCTGGAGACATCATCCGGGACGTCGACGTCCCCTAACATGTGAATGCCTTGACCACATGCCGATACCTTGCGAGGCACCAGAAGGCGGAGGCCCTCCAATACACGGAGCCAGAAGGTTTCCGTGGCCAGGTTGAGCAACCTTGACACCTGGCGCCATTTCCATCGGGCTCGTCCGAGGTTACCGTCGCTGAAGATACTTGAGAAGAAGTAGTCACGATAGAACCGAGCCTGCCTCCGCCATTCAGCCCGGAAAATCTTGCACAGCCGTCCAACATGATTAACCGACGGAGGAAAGCCACCAAGCAGGGCTCTAACGGCGGGAGGGAGGATCCTGGATCGGACACAGAAGGAAAAAGCACGAGCTTGGACCTCAGCGTTGGCAGCAAGTGAAACCAGGGAACATGAATCCAGAGAACGAAGAGTAGAAAGGCCCAACGTACTAGAAATGCACTTCAGAAGGGAAAATGTTTGGGCGTGTTGGTTCATCGTCATTACAGCGAAGCGCTCAAAATCACAAGGACGAGGAGGGAACAGGACAATAGCGCACTTTCAACAAATGTTTATTGCGGTTGCGGAGCATATATATATACACTTCAGAATCACAAAGAAAGAAGGAAAAACATCTGCACGTGCCGCCTAAGCTAAGAAATCCAGCTCAGTTTTTGATAGAGCCACCGACGGTTTGCTGACGCAATCATCCCCTGAACGTGCTATCTGCGATTCTTCCACAATGTCCCTAGTTAGGCTGGTACGGTGGCGATACAAAGCAATAGTTTTGTCGAACAAAGGCTGGCAAGGTGTCTCGCTGTCACACGTTTTGCAATGGGCAGCTAGCTGTCTGTCTATAGCAATATTGCGGACCTTTTTACAGTGCTCTTGCAGCCGAACGTTCAGACATCTTCCAGTTTGGCCGATGTAGTGTCTACCACACGAAAGCGGGATCTTATGCACAACATTCTTCTGTCAAGGTACCAAGGGATCCCTATGTTTGACATTGCATGCTGGTTTTTGCGTTCGTGTGGGACAACTTA
This sequence comes from Amblyomma maculatum, assembly GCF_055883805.1. NCBI lineage: Eukaryota > Metazoa > Arthropoda > Arachnida > Ixodida > Ixodidae > Amblyomma > Amblyomma maculatum. The sequence goes on from NC_139344.1 coordinate 506,561,562, forward strand.
ACCGACAACCGACAACTTAACCGTACCACCGAGGCAAGACGCCGCAGGACTTCTAACCAGTGTCCGGGAAGTGGCAAGGAGAGCGACGTTGGACGAGAGTGCAACCTGTGTATCCCAAGGGTTGAAGGTGGTTGCAAGGTACAGACGGGAGCGACCTGACATGCGGCTGGAGCACGCGGCTACGTCTCTCAAGGAACGTGGTCTCTGGGTTCTGCCTGCTGACAAGGAAGGCGGATTTGCTGCGCTCAGGCAAGAGCTGTTCTGTAGTAAAGCGTCGGAAGCAGTGCTATCTGTATTTAAGCCACACCGGAATGTTTCTTTGAGAAGAGTGAAGTCGCGTGCTAAGAAGCTGTGCGAACAGCTCAACCTGTTAAGCGTCGTTAAGAAGATTGAGAGCAGCGATTATGACTCTCTTCAAATGTTTTTCTCAGCTAAGACTCGTAAAGTGGAATGCCCTTTTCGCGTGATCGTGTCCGAATCGGGTACGTGGCAGAAGTGTGTTGCTGACTTCTTGCAAGTGATTCTTAAAAGGCTCGACGTGGACGACCCGTTTGCGGCGAGGGACTCTGCTGTATTAATAGATTACCTTAGGTCATGCGACAACAACTCTCTTTTTTTCAGTAGATATAAAAGATTTGTTTTATTCATTGCCACACGATGGTCTGTTGTCCTGCGTCGAGGCAGTAATTGACGAGTACGGCGCGGTAGACTTTCAGAACGACTGTGGTGTAAGTGTGAGTGGTTTTTTAGAGCTTTTATCTTGTTACCTGACGTCTACTTTTGTTACCTTTGACAAAAGCATTTACCTGCAAAAGCAGGGTGTTTGCATCGGTTCTTGTATCGCACCGATTTGAAGTGATTTATTTTTGGCTCGTTGTGACAAGGCTCTTTTTGAGCGGCTTGATGATCTTAAGATTTTAAAAGTGTTTCGTATGTTGATGATTTTTTAATTTTGTTGGATACTTCTGTTTTTATTGACCCGTTTGACAGCAGTCATTCGGAAGAGTTTATTGCTCTCGGAGACCCTATTGTCTCGCGGATTTTAGCATCTTTTCATGCATGTTTTAAACCACTCACATTCACCACCGAATTGCCTGAGCAGAACAGCATTAAGTTTTTGGATTTACGATTGTTTTTTAACGATCACGCGTGTTGGGTGTATGAGCCAAGGGCCAACAAGCCTCCCCTACCGTATAGTTTGTCGCATTCCAAGCTGGTCAAGAGGAATATCGTGCTCTCCTTCTTGTCGAGTGCTATTAGAAAGTCATGCCATCACACCGTTGATGAGAGTCTTAGCTCACAGGTGGCTCGATTGGAGGCGGCAGGTTACCCCAGGCACGTGATAGTTTCTGTAGCGGAGGCCCTGAATCGCAAGCGGAAATCAGAGGCGAACCTGCGTAACGTGCAGACAGCAGGAAATAGAAAAGAAAGACAGGATAAAGAGAAGGTAGCTGTCATTCCGTACGTGCATGGTTTTTCGCACAATCTGAAGAAAGTTGGGCAGCGATCCGGAGTAAGAGTTTTGTTTTCGGCACCAAAGAAGCTGATGAGCCTTTGTAGGTTAAGTTGTCCCACACGAACGCAAAAACCAGCATGCAATGTCAAACATAGGGATCCCTTGGTATCTTGCCAGAAGGATGTTGTGTATAAGATCCCGCTTTCGTGTGGTAGACACTACATCGGCCGAACTGGAAGATGTCTGAACGTTCGGCTGCAAGAGCACTGTAAAAAGGTCCGCAATATTGCCATAGACGGACAGCTAGCTGCCCATTGCAAAAAGTGTGACAGCGAGACACCTTGCCAGCCTTTGTTCGACAAAACTATTGCTTTGTATCGCCACCGTACCAGCCTAACTAGGGAGATTGTGGAAGCATCGCAGATAGCACGTTCAGGGGATGATTGCGTCAGCAAACCGTCGGTGGCTCTATCAAAAACTGAGCTGGATTTTTTAGCTTAGGCGGCACGTGCAGATGTTTTTCCTTCTTTCTTTGTGATTCTGAAGTGTATATATATATATGCTCCGCAACCGCAATAAACATTTGTTGAAAGTGCGCTATTGTCCTGTTCCCTCCTCGTCCTTGTGATTTTGAGCGCTTCGCTGTATTGACGATGAACCAACACGCCCAAACATTTTCCCTTCTGAATATAGGAGCGTCCCCTTTGAAACGGGGAGGGGGGGGGTAGCAGTAGCTATAATGCTCATTTTTCTCCCTATATCTTAATTATTGATTTAGATTGGTTAACTAAACCATCATTCTATTTACTAAATTTTTGTTTCTACATTACTAACATTATGTCACTTCTCTGCTTTTACGCCACCAATCTTCCAGTCGTTTTTTTGCTAGTTTCCACCGCCGGTTTATTCATCCGGCCACTGTTAACTCTAAACCCCAGAGCTTCAGAAACAGTGATTGCACCTGCATCAACTTCCGGATGAATACCATTACATTCGAGTATAATATGGTCAATTGTTTCACTGGAGTTACCTCATACAGCACATGCGTCATCTCCATTGTTAAATTTCTTTTTGTAGCTGGGTGTTCTAAGGCACCCTGATCTAGCTTCAAAAAGTAGGGCACTGCCTCTTGAGTTATCAAAGAAATCTTCCTTCCTGATCTGCATTTTCCACTTTCGGTATAATTCCACACTCTGTTTCTTTTGCATTGAATTTATCCAATTTTTACCTTCTGTGTTTTTCACCTGTTTCTTAATGCTTTTTATTTCTCCGTTCTTGTGACTAGCAGACTTACTAGTTAGTTTTCTAGTTCTTTTCCTCCAATGTGAATCAACGATTTTTAAGTATAGTTATTTAAATACTTTACCTGCCCATCTGTTACTGTCCGATTTCTTCAGGCGTTCCTCATATAATATCTTACTCTGAGCTTCCCGTACTTCGAAAGATGCCTAGCCCATATCTCTCTGTACCGCCTCAATTATAGTTTTGCCGTGGGCACCTAGTGCTAATCGTCCAACGGTTCTCTGATTTATTTCTAATGTCGACTGTACCTCTGATTTTAGGCACAAAACCGCATTTCCGAAACTAAGTCTGGGCACCATAATTCCTTTCCAAATACCCCTCAAAACCTCATACCTATTGTATCCCCACAATGCCTTATGCTTCATTATCCCGGCATTCATTCGCCCTTTGGCCTTAAGTGATCTAGAATAGCAGCTTGGGCATGTTGGTTATGCATCTTGAGGTAACAGCGCGGAACGTGGACAGCGCTCGTTGTGTCATCCTCTAATCTTGTGCTCCCGTCCACGTTCCGCGCTGTTACCTCAAGAGGCTTAAGCGATTGCTCATGCTTTCAGATGAGAAAGAGGCAAATTGGTGCGCCACCTCTCGACAATATTGTGAAGCGAAATGCCCCCGAGCTCAATCCAGGCGATCGCGCAAGCTTAGCGTACAATGGGAGGAGAGCAGACGGACTGGTAGCTTTGTGTGTCGTCTGCTAGCCGGAAAACGCTAAAGTGGAATCTTGGTCATCTTTGCGCGTACGCCAAACTGTTCCTATTTTTTTTTTAAATTTTAAGATACATTCTGCGAGTGTCGTTTATATTTTGTCATTTGTGTATCCCATTGAGAATGAATCGGCAGGGGCATGCAGATGAAAAACCACGCAGCGAGATGACAAGAACGCAGACGGTAGGGCGCATAGCATAGCAGACGTGGTAGGCGCGCATACTGTGCATTATTTTTTTTCTCTTTTGAAATAGGGGGGGTAGGGCAGGCAATGAAGTGTTTTGTCGCTGGATGTAATTCAGGATACGGCAAAGGAAACAAGTCCCCTTGTTTCGGCCGCCATCTGATTCAAAGGTTTTCGAACAGTGGAAGCGGAACATTCACCAGATTGGCCGAGAATTAACTCAAAAGCCCAGGGTGTGTGTGCGGCATTTCAAGGACGAATTTATTTCTCTAAAATACTACAGCAGCTTTAAAGGAAATATCATCATCATCATCAGCCTGACTATACCCACTGCAGGGCGAAGGCATCTTCCATATTTCTCCAATTAACCTGGTTCTGTGCTAGCTGCATCCACGTGACCCCTGCGAACTTCTTAACCTCATCCGCCCCCCTAACTTTCTGCCGCCCCCTGCTACACGCTTTCCTTCACTTGGAATCCAGTTTGTTACCCTAAGCGACCATCCTCTCTTCGCACTACATGTCCTGCCCATGTCCATTTCTTCTTCTTGATTTGCACTAGAATGTCGGTAACTTGAGCTATTTCTCTGATCCACTCTGCACGCTTTCTATCTCTTAATGTTACCCCTACCATTTTTGCTTCCATAGCCCTCTGGGTTGTCGTCAACTTAAGTAGAACTCTCTTGGTTAGCCTCCACGTTTCAGCCCCATGGGTGAGTACAGGTAAGATGCAGCTGTTGTATACTTTCCTCTTGAGCGATACCGGTAAGCTGCTAGTCATAATCTGCGAGTGCTTGCCAAATGCACCCCATCCCAATCTTATTCTTGTTATTTCCTTTTCATGGTCCGGATCTGCGGTTACTACCTGTCCTAAGTAGACATATTCGCCTACTACTTCCAGTATTTCGCTACCTAATCTAAACTGCTGTTCCTTCCCGAGGCTGCTGAACATTACCTTAGTCTTCTGCAAGCCTACCTTTCTACTTTTCCTGTCTGGGTCATCAATCATTATTTTTCATCCCTCGAGTTGCTTAGCAAGGCAATGTCATCAGCAAATCGCAGATTACTGCGGTATTCTCCATCTACCCTTATCCCTAACTGTTCCCATTCCAAGTCTCTAAATACTTTTTTTTTTTAAGCTGTGAATAGTACTGGGGAGATTGTGTCTCCTTGTCTAACACCTTTCTTTATGGGAATTTTGTTAGTTTCTTTATGCAGAGCTATGGTTGCTGTGCAGCCACTATATATATCTTCCAGCGCTTTCACGTACGGCTCGTCTACCCCCTGATTTCGCAATGCCTGCATCACCGCCGAGGTTTCAACAGAGTTTAATGCTTTTTCGTAATCAATGAATGCTTTGTATAAGGGCTAGGGTGGAAGCTTGGGCGAGTGGTTTTCCTGCAATATAAGGGCTGCTTATTTTCCGAGCATTTTTCGTGGAAATATTCGTTGGCAATGAGTACTCTCTAAAGCAGACAACTACGATAGACGCGATGTGCGCTTCGGTAGTCAACGATGACATTGCAAACGCCGCGTTATTTGTGTTAGTGATTTTAAACGGTAGCTTATACAGCTGGTTCGCTTGAAAAGTCGCCGACGTAGTAGTAGTAGTAGACGCAATATGTGTCGGAAATATTTAATTGAGGGCTCCGTAAATAAATTCTACAGTGATACAAAAATATTGGTGGTTTTAGTGATTGATGACACGCTATGAAGAGTTTATAAAATCAATGTAATTAACTTATGATCGAGGTGAATAAAAGAGATGAATAAAATAAAAAAGGGGGTTCAAAGGTGTCAAAATTTTCAGAATGAAATGCCAATGCTTTTTGATGCCAATTAAAAAAATATTATGCAAGTGTGAAAATGTATGACTGATAATTAATTCAAGTAACAGAAAAAAATGAAAAATGCATTGAAAGATGTCAAACTGCTTTGCCAATACTAAGTATAGGTGTATAAAGTAACAGTAAATATAAAATAAACAAACCGAAACAAAACAAAAAAGTGTAAAACACCCTTCGTTTGTGTGTGTGTGTGTGAAATGCCATCGCGTCCTACCCTTAATGGCGAGAATTATTGTCCCTTAATTTTTGGTTGGTCGGTTGGTTTGGTTTATAGCATTAATGAGCTAAAGCGACTCAGACTATGAGAAACGGCGGAGGGCTCCAGAAATTTCGACCACCAGGGTTTTTTAACGCGCATTGCCGTCGCACGGGTGCCTTGCTCTTTTCTCTATGTGCTCGAAATACTGAATGTTCTATAAGCACTACGAATCGAAGCACTCAATGGCGCACTCGATCGATATTCTGTGCTGTAGATCACGCTTTATTTATTTTCATATGGCATCCTTGTACGAGTCTCTTTAGGATGAAAGCATTTTTCAGTGGAAGTGGTATCTACCAACTGAAAAGTCTAGGTTGACACGCGTTCTCCATTCGTTGAAATATTGCCCACTGAATTGTTCATGAAGAATGCTTAGGCTTTTGGAAGGTAGGCTAGATTCGAAGCTAGGCTGGGAAGTTAGCTCTGAAGAAGCTTGTCTTGAATTTTTTGAGAATATGGGCTATAATGGCGCATAACTGGTTGTGAAAACGCAGTGTTCGATGCCAAACCAGTGAATGCGATGCACACGCGTAAATAGCTTGAACGCAAACACATGCGAAACGATGTGAAGAAATTGTAGCCGCTCTTTGAGGATTGAGTAGGGATGCTACCAAGGTTAGCATTTGCTGGGGAAAGTTTTGGAAGCTAATAGCACCTTTAGGAGAGCGATAAAAGTCAATGCTAGCTCACATTTGCTTATTCATAGCAGGCATGGTCATCCCATCAAAATTCAGTTGTTTTTTTTTTTTGGCAGAGCATGCTCTTGCAAAGCTGGAACTTACGCTTAATTCAAAACAAAGCTGCGAAGTGCCTAATTTAAATTATTACGAAGTAAACTCATGCACCGGTGGGACAATAGCCAAGGTTTCAGCCTTTTCGCCTGCTAGCCGGAAAAACAATCATGCTATAAATGCAGTGCTTCAGTAAAATCATTGGGTTAATTCTGAACCCACGAGAAATCATTTCTGTCGAGCAACAGTTCATTGTTAATTTAATAGGCAGCTTACACTCTCTGAACGAACCGTTAGCCTGTTCAGCTCTCCTCTCATAGCTGGCAAGGCATTCTTGAACGGAAACCTACTGAATTAAACTTTTTTATCTTTTCGTGCAAATACATCCACTGAGAGAGAGCCACGCGCTGCTCCCCACCCCGCTCGTACTGATGGTCGCGTACGTGCGTGAGCTGATGCTACAGCTGGCGTCTGGCCGGCAGCGCCCGAGTCCCAGTAACATGAACGGCTTGCCGCTGGCGTCGCGCGGCCAAACTTGAGTTTCTTTGGGCCGTTCCTGCCATCGCGAAAAATCCGCTTCTACACCGCTGTCGAAGCAGCACAAAAAACTACCCATGCGGAGACTCCGTTGTGCCCCAGCTGGATAGAACAGCACGTGTGCACGTGCGCCGCCTCCAATGCAAAAGATGCCGCGCCGGCGCCAGATATTCCCAGTAACGCCGCTTCGCCCTCTCGTCGCTGTACTCGCGTGCCGAAACTTGGGTTCCCTATAGGAAGCGGGACACGGTAGGTGAGCTGTATGAAGTAGGCGAGCACAACGCGACTGAAAGATATATGCCAGCAAGCAACAGACGACACCTCAGTGCAGCTTGTAGGTACAGACAACGCGATTTCAAGGGATCCTGGCGGTGCGGGCGATACGCAAGTGCAGGACAGGAAGCAGACGACAGACGCGGTGGCAGCACGCATCAACAGCGTCGGTGATAAATCCTTATCGGATCCGTTACCAAGCTTTCTCCGATGTAGCAAAATTTCGCCCTTCCCAAAAGTAGCGCTCCTGTCCATCACTGCCGTCTGCAGTGCCACTTTTGTTTACAAACACTGCGCTTTTAACACTGCAGTCTGGAACAGGTTAACTCCATTCCACCTTGGCAGGAAGTCCAGCACATATGTAAGGGACAACCTCGCTTTCTACCTTCATTAAAGGCACCGATGCGGATTACAAGTTAGATTTGGATGCTCAGATTTAATGAAAACCTGCTGTTTTTACAAATACCACTCATCTAGGCGAAGTGACTATGAAGCTGTTAATGACAGCATCACAGGGGTGATACAAGTCCAGAAATTATGTATGTTGTGTGCCTATAGTCCTATTGTAACTGACTTCTTGTTTGATCTCGCTTCACGCCACCAGGACACAGCTTTATCACTCATTTTGTTGCACAGTCTTGCACAGATTTACCTCGAATGATTGCAACCACACAGGACTGCTTCTAGATTGTTCCAGATTGCTGTACTTTGGCGGCTTTATCTGTTTCCTTTTTGCCTTTGAATTACTGCCGATTACCGGACATTCTGTTCAACGTCACCTTAATTGACTGATTTCATTAACTATTTTAGTATTTGATACATTCAAATATGGCACCAAGCCATTGGCTAATGAGACCATTTTCGCCTTTACATTTTCATTTTTTGCCGCAATCGCCTAATTAACTTATTGGCCAAATTATTTTTCGGACAACATTACGTCAACCTCTATCGATTGACACTACTCATTAACCTCTGCTACACTTCAATTACTCACAACTAATAATAATAATAATAATTTGCTGCGGACACGTTCTGCAGACAGAAATCTGTGAACATAGCGAAGTAATACTTTCGCATTAATAAATTCTGAAGATGAATGCAGAGCGCACTTTCTTTTTGGCTCACAGTAAATGAGAACACGTGGGTGCAAAGAGCATATGTAGGCTCTGTTCAGCTGTGGATGGGCGGCCGGATGGATGGATGGATGGAGTCAACTCTATTAGACAAAAAATGAGTATTCCAGGGTGGTCCCCTACTAGTCCACTGGCTTGTGCTTCACATAGAGCCCGATCGTTGTGGCCGGCGGGCTCATCATCATCATCCTGACTATACCCACTGCAGGGCGAAGGCCCCTCCAATTTTTCTCCACTTAACCCTGCTAGCTGCATCCACTTGCCGGCGGGCTGAGCGGTCCGCAAAGCAGCCTCCCAGGAAGAGTAAGTGGGATGGGGGGTACTGCCTGGGAGGAAGGACATTCCCACAGGTAGTGGAAAAGTGTGGATTTGGGCACGCCGCCGATGTCAAAGTGAGGGGGCAAGCCGGGCTGAAAGCATGAGAGACGTTAGGGAGAAATGAAGCCACCCGTCTGCATTTGTCGCCGTGTGGCACTGGATAAGGGCGACAAGGTGCGGTGGGATGATGGCAGTGTCATGTGGTGATTTGATGAATGTAGAAAGGACCAATGTGGCCTCTTGCGCAGGGTTGGGTGCCTGACTATCTGGGGCCCAGGAAGAGAGTTCTCGGGCCAGCGCATGAACGCGTTCATTAGCGGGGATGGAGGCAAACTCAGGGATCGATGTAAATCAATATGATGAACCACTGAAAAGCTTTAGGCCTTTCCAGTGATGGCCATCATAAAGGGCAGATGTGTGCAGAGGACCAGTCTATTTGCCATGTCTGAACCTAGTCAGAGCCCGTGAGCTGCTAGAAGCCTCGTATATAAAAACACTTGGTTCAAAATGTATTAGTGAATCATGTCTCTCGCTGTATAGTAGTGAAGGTCGAATGTTAAATGTTGTTAGGTAGGTTAGGCCTAAAATGCTATGATGACTTTGTTGCTGACTTTGTGGGAGCATTTGGATGTAGAAGAAGTTTGTATGTATGTGGTGTTCCGAGAAAGAAGTTAGAGTCAGCGCCTGTCCAGTGTGTCTATTTGTGTCTTTTTATTGCGCTATTTCCTTCCTTTATATGACTATGCACCAACTAGCCCAGCAATCAGTTTTAATTTTTAAATGCATATTCATCTGTTTGCTAGCCGACTTGAAAAAATACGAGGGTTAAGAAAGCCGCTCCGCAGCATGTTCAAAATGGGCTTATATGCCTAAACTGCTTCTGACAATGCCACGGTGCTTTCGATCTTGTATATACGCTATCTGAATAAAGCGTGCTTGCATATTTTGTATGTTTAATGAACTCAAGCATATGATGGCTCACATGCATGACATTTTTAATGGTGGCGCCCAAGATACACACCATTATCTGGATGCTAATTATGTGAAGTTGGCTGCACATTAACCCTGTAACTGCCAAATCAACTCCCAAAAATATACTAACATCGCCAGATTATTTAGTTGCAATGTTTCTCTTGCCATTCTAATTATGAAAGTTTCCTTCATTAGTTAAGCATGCTACGACTATTGTCATGCCAAAAAATGTGTGCTAAAGGCTGAAATGCATTTTTTATATGGATAACTATAGGCCTGTTGAGTTGAAAATGCAATCAATGAATTTGCCAACCATAACTTGTGTTTGGCAGTGTAGGCAAAGTAACAGCGGGTTGGACAAGAGCAACTCGTCACTGGCAATATTGGCGTAATTGCCAATGAGAAATAAAGATCTGAGTTGGCTGTTTAAATGTTAAGTCAGCATATGGTTTTGTGGATACGGGAAGCTGTGTGTGGTCTATGGTTTGGTTAAGTTTGTGCAGAAGCATGTGAATGATTGTTAACATTTTTACATGAATGATTATTGGAGACCTGCAGTAAGATACCAAAATATTCACTTTTACCCAGAAAAGTGGTGCAGCTTCAACAGAGGCAATTTGTGAAAATACACGTATGGTATAGTCTTAGTGCATCTTAAAGGTTCCGAAGTGGCTAACATTGTGGCCCTCCGCAGCCCGGAAATAAAACTCCATATACTTTGCTGGTATACACAGAAATAAAATTGCCTTTTGATAACCATCCATAGGCTGCACCTAGATCTTCATCTGTGCTTCCAAAAAGGGTATACAATGTGCATCCAGTGATAGAGCTCTCATTGCGACAGCTACTTGGAATCATGAAAATAGTGGCAGTGCCCCATTTCATCCACAAGCATCTGTCACATGCATGTGGTGGGCTCGGTGACTGTGCCACGGCAGTGTTTGCTAACCGCTTTCCCTTGACCGTGCAGATGGCCGTCTGTCTAATCAGCAGCTTGCTGATTCCCTCCCTGGCTTGTGTGTCGTCAGGACGGGCGTCCCCAGGCTGTGAAGATGGGGCGGCCATACGCCACCCCGTTCCCAGATTCATCGTATCGTCATTTCCGTCAATTTTACCGCTGGAACGTCAGCTGCCTGTTCTAGAGCCACCCTGGAAAAACGAATCGCCATCAAGAGCAGCTATCCCGTCATCTATAAAAGAAGAGCCAGCAGCTTTGTGGGCTCGGTGACTGTGCCACGGCGCAGTTTGCTAACCGCTTTCCCTTCGCCGTGCAGGTCAGTCAAACATACGCACTCTATGCTAAAAAATTGAGCAATTATTTCTTGGTGCAGTTCCCACGGTGTTGCGTCTCTATGGCTTGTGAATGTGTTCATGTCGTCCGCCTGATACTAACCTTATCCGGTGATGTAGAAACAAATCCTGGCCCCGCAAACCTAGACATTGTTCTAACCGAATTGCAGAAACTAACCGCAGGGCAAGCGCAACTTGTAGAAAAGATAAAGCACCTCAAAATACAGCTTACAACAACAAATAAAACAATAAACAACATTAACAAGCGCATGATTGACTTAGAGGCTCATTATCAAGCACTCATGTCCCTGCACCGAGACATAGAAACCCTTTGCAGGGTTTCTTTGTCTTGGTTGAAACAGCTCAACTGAAACAACTCGCCATGTTTTGGAGTTAGAGGCTCGTAATGATGGGGCTAAAAACCGGTCGCGCCGTAATAATATCATCTTCTATGGAATCCCTGACACAGAATTCCTGACACCACTACTAATGAGACCTATGCTCAGTCTGAGGAACTAGTTATCCAGGTTAGTCGTGATAACCTACAAACATATTAACTCCACAGATATAGAACGCGCACATCGTTTAGGGAAACACTCAGAGGATCGAAATCGTCCCATAATAGTAAAATTCACACAATAAAAAATAAAGGACGCTCTTCTATCAACAGGTGCAGTGCTCAAAGGAACAAACTAAAGTGTCGACGAAGACTTCACTCGCCCAGTTCAGAAAGCTAGAAAACGTCTGTCATTTGCTAAATCCAAATCAGTAGCTTATTCTGCCCGCTACAAGACTTTGTGCATTGGCCCTAAACGTTACATTTTCGACGATACATCTAACCGCGTCACAGAAATAGAGTAGCAATCATTTCGTCCCTTAACAAGAAAGAATAATCCAAGACCCACTTCCAGAAAGGACCTTTCGTTATCTTCACTAACATACGCAGTTATCTTCTAAAGCGAGAGCTCGTGTCTAATATCATGTCATCAATAGGCAGAAACTTACTCATTCTAACAGAAATCTGGCTACACAATGACGTCACGGATGCCGAAGTTTTGGCAGACTTGCCCGACTTTCAAGTTTATCGAACTGACCGCGAAGAATCAAGAGGCGGTGGTGTTCTCACAGCAGTTCATCAGCAAATTTTATGTTGTGTTGTAAATGTAAACTCTCAGCTCGAAATAATCTGGTTACTGTGTCGAGCATCACCAATAACAGTGCTACTCGGAGTCTGTTACATTCCACTCCTGATTTTTGTAATGAACTCAATAACAGCTTAATCCAACTCACAACACGCTACCCAATAGCCCCCATTCTTCTTTTCGGGGATTTTAACTTCTCAAACATAGACTGGTGTAACCTTCCGTCTTCTTCAATAATCGGTCCAGTCGACAAAAGGAACTTCATTGATATATGTTTGAACTTTGGTTTTACACAATTTTTAGAGCCAACACGCGTTACGCCAGGATCAGAAAACATTCTGGATTTTATTTTGACTAATAACCCCGATGCGCTCTCATCCATTACATATCTTTGAGGAATTAATTACCATAATGTCATTAATACCACCTTTTCGTTTTATGTAACACAAAACAGGACCCGAAAGAAAACTGTAGCACTTTACGAAAAAGGCAATTATGACGCAATAAATCAAGGACTTACCATCTTCTTTTCCACGTTCTAATCTGCACATCACGATCACTCGATACAGGATAACTGGGCGATGTTTAAGAATAAGTTAACCGACTTGGCTAATAAACATATACCAACTGTCAACATCCGCGTCAGTAACCAAAAACCATGGTTTACTAAATCCTTAAAAAGACTAGGAAATAAAAAAAAGCGTCTATATCGGGTGGCTAAAAATAACAGCAACGCACTTCGATGGCAAAACTAGTACGAAGCTGAATACGAATATTCCACTGCGATCCGCGACTCAGAGGTAATTTTAGGCTACCACATTTGTTGCGTCCCAAAAGAATTTTGGCAAGTAATTAACCCTCACTCAACATGCGCTATTACCCTCATCAATGACTCACATGAAGTTATTACCAATGATGAATGCGCCCTTTAACTCAGCATTCGCTTCAGTCTTCTCGAAAGAAATCGAAACGCCATTTTCTCTTCCATTTGTCAATGTGGAAGGCACCATGCCAAGTGTTACCTTTCATGAAGACGGAATTTCGTCCATAATCCAGAAGTCTAAGCTATCATCATCATTTGACATCGATGGTATTAACTCTAAAACTCTAAGAAACATAAGACACACGGTTGTTTCACACTTGTCACTGCTGTTCTCACAGTCACTTTCTTCAGTAACCATACCGGATGATTGGAAGGTGGGAAAGGTCGTTCCGGTCTACAAATCAGGTAACAGAAACTCTCCATTAAATTATCGACCTATCTCATTACAAGCGTCCCATGCAAAATAATGGAACATGTCATCTATCCCAAATTATCTCCTTCTTAGTCTGTAACGGCTTTTTCACCCTCGCAGCATGGTTTCCGCAAGGGTTTTCCTGTGAAACCCAATTAGCTCTCTTTGTTCATGACTTCCATACTAACATGGATATAAATGTGCAAACCGACGCAATCTGTCTGGATTTTGCAAAAGCCTTTGATAAAGTATATTACCAGCGCTTGCTACTAAAACTTCAACTGCTGAACCTGGACCCTAACGTTCTTACATGGATAGAGAAATTCTTGTCTCATCCTCGTCATCATCATCATCAGCCTGACTATACCCACTGCAGGGCGAAGGCCTCTACCATATTTCTCCACTTAACCCGGTTCTGTGCTAGCTGCATCCACTTGACCCCTGCGAACTTCTTAATCTCATCCGCCCACCTAATTTTCTGCCGCCCCCTGCTACGCTTTCCTTCCCTTGGAATCCAGTTTGTTACCCTCAGCGACCATCGGTTATCCTCTCTTCGCACTACATGTCCTGCCCATGTCCATTTCTTCTTCTTAATTTCTACTAGAATGTCGGTAACTTGAGTTATTTCTCTGACCCACTCTGCACGCTTTCTATCTCTTAATGTTACCCCTACCATTTTTCATCCATAGCCCTCTGTGTTGTACTCAACTTAAGTAGAACTCTCTTGGTTAGCCTCCACGTTCCAGCGCCATAGGTGAGTACAGGTAAGATGCAACTGGTGTATACTTCCCTCTTGAGCGATACCGGCAAGCTGCTAGTCATAATCTGCGAGTGCTTGCCAAATGCGCTCCATCCAAATCTTATTTTTCTTGTTATTTCCTTTTCATGGTCTGGATCTGCGGTTACTACCTGTCCTAAGTAGACATATTCGCCTAATACTTCAAGTGCTTCGCTACCTAACGTACACTGCTGTTCCTTCTCGAAGCTGCTGAACATTATATTAGTTTTCTGCATATTGATTTTCAAGCCTACCTTTCTACTTTTCCTGTCTAGGTCATCAATCATTATTTGCAGTTCATCCCCCGAGTTACTTAGCAAGGCAATGTCATCAGTAAATCGCAGATTACTGAGGTATTCTCCATCTACCCTTATCCCTAACTGCTCCCATTCCAAGTCTCTGAATACTTCCTCTAAACAAGCTGTGAATAGTACTGGGGAGATTGTGTCTCCTTGCCTAACACCTTTCTTTATGGCAATTTTGTTACTTTCTTTATGCAGAACAATGGTTGCTGTGCAGCCACTATATATATCTTCCAGCACCCGTACGCAAATTGTTTCGGTCAATAATAATTTATCTAGCCCCCTCCCAGTAACTTCCGGCGTGCCCCAAGGATCTGTCCTTGGACCCCTGTTATTTTTAATACACATTAACACTTATCTCAGTGTGTCTCTTCTAATATGCGTATGTTTGCCGACACGTAATTTACCGCACTATTAATAACCCATCTGACCAATCTGCTCCACAAAATGATCTTAATAGCATTTCAGAATGGTGCAACAAATCCCTAATGACCTTAAACGCCAAAAAATGTAAGAGCATGTCCTTCTCCCGCCGTTGAAGTTCTTTCTTCTTCCCTTACACAATTGTTAACAGACGCCTAGAACTGCTGCAGTCTTACAAATACTTTGGTGTAACCCTATCTCACGATTTGTTTTGGGACACACATGTCATTAACATTATTTCCTCAGCTAACAAAACCTTAGGTTTTCTCAAACGGAATCTGCGGAATGCCCCGGCATATGTAAAGCTACTAGCATATATATCACTTGTGAGGCCGAAAGTTGAATACGCATCGCCCATGTGTAATCTACGTCAAGCATATCTCTCCAACGCGTTAGAATCAGTTCAGAATCGCGCTGTAAGATTTATTCATGCATCATACTCGTATAACATCCGCGTTTCATCTCTAAAAGCAGAATCCGGTTTATCAACACATTTATTGTATTTCTTTTTTTCATCCCTTAATCACCAGCAGCACGCATATCTTATCGAACCAGCCATCAAGTTGCCCTTGACTGCTTCATTTTTCTTCCGAACCGCCACACACTGGAACGGCCTTCTTGCCCATCTTCGCTTTTGCAAATTATATCTGACCATTTTTGTCAATAAATACTGGCTGTTTGCATAAGAACCCTCCCCTTATGTAATGCCCCTTTTAAGATAATAAACTGAACTTACACTGTCCCTTGCACTGTCGTTCGATGCAGTTTTCTCGAGCCCTGTCACTGGCTGAGCGTTGTATATCACTTTTGCTCACGAATGTGCATTTTGGTAAACCTTCAGCAGCCACAGGGTCTGCTTTTGAGCTTTCTAGCTAGATAGTATTTTCCTCGTGGAAGTTTAGAGTTGACAAGTATTCTGTTTGGTTTATGGGCGTTAATCTACCAAAGCAACATTGAATGTGAGGGATGCTGTAGTAGTGGGCAGCTCCAGAAAATTTTTACCACTTGGAGTTTTTTATGTTCACCGACATCAAACAGAACAAAGCCGCCTTGCGTTTCACCTCCATTATCTGCCACCGCTGCTGAGAGTAAACCTGTATCCTTGCAACTTGACTGAAGATAAAGCGCACAGGAAGACACACAAAAGAAGACACAGGACACGTGCGTGTCCTGTGTCTTCTTCTCTTGTGTGTGTCTTCCTGTGCGCTTTATCTTCAGTCAAGTTGCAATGCACCATCTAGCCCAACTTCAAGTTTTGTTAAACTGTATCCTTGGGATACAGTAGGGGGCAGAAACATTTTCTACAAAATTTAGCCTTGCAAGCTAGCAGCATTAGTGCACAACCTGCACTGTGTGCAAGGAGGCTGCAGTGGCAAAGTCGGCACCTCTTTTCAAAACTAAGGTAAAGCTTGACCCCAAAGCTGCACGTGCAAAAAAAAAAAAAATAAAATAAAGAAATGATGCATTTTGAAAAACCTGTGATAAAACTTGCTTACACATTTTTGTATGCGAGGAAGTTTTGAAACACCCAATGCTTAGCTTTCTTCCAAAGATGTGTACAAAGGCAAAATTTCTTTTGCCAAACCCAAAATCCAGGTTTCCTGCACAACTGTTGTGCATAAGCTCACATCTGAAAACCAATGATAAAAGTTTTTCACCTTGCTTAGCTGTGAGCCCATTCACGCTGTTGGGTCACTTTAATCCCTCTTCCTACATTCAATTCAATTCAATTCAATTTTTTTCAATTCAATTTTATTTTTTTCAGAAAGCTTCTGAAGGGTCACCTGGGCTAAAAGCTGTCATGTCAGCTTGACAAGGCCCAGGTGCCCGAATGTACAAGGCAGGGCATGGTGGCCTACCATGCATAGGACAGTACAATGAAAAATAAATTACACAAAATTCATGGTACAGATTTGTACATGTGAAAATATCAACTATGATAGGACAAAATAGATACATGTTTGCAACAAAACAGCAATGACGTCATTCAAAGAATAGATGCGAGAGAGAGAAAAAAAAACATCTAAAGATGCAATACAAGTAGTGCTTCTAAAGTGAAACATACAGGAAACAAGTACATTTTCATAAATAACGGCTTCTGAAAATCAGGATAGCAGGAAATATCACCCACTAAAATCTAATGGGATAAAAAATACTGCCGTAATCGGTTGAGATTGGGGCTGCTAAATTCATTATACTTATTGAGAATTTGTGGAAGATTATGTTTCAAAGACTGTAGTTTGTAATTGGTGCGGAAGCGTGGAATCAGCCAAACATCAGTGCTGCGTGTAGAGGCATTACTTTGATAATGTTGTAAGGATGCGATAGACGTAATGAACTGCCTGAAAGCGGGTGATGATAAATAAAATGAGCGCAGCATACGAAATTCATAAATGTTTTGTATCGGGACTATATTGTATTGAGGAAAATACTGTTCAGTTGAAGAGAAGTAGTCAATGTTAGCTATAATGCGCACAATCTTCTTTTGCAACATGTAAACCTTCTTAGTGTTGCCTTTAGTTGTTGTCAACCACACCAAACTGCAATAGTTAATGTATGAGAAGAACAGCGCCTGATATATTTGAAGTTTAGTGTGCACTGGAAGTAATGAGCGGCAGCGAGATAAGGCCCCGGTTGTTTTACTGAGTTTTGCGCAGATATTGGTGATGTGCGAGTCCCATGTTAATGAATCGGAAAACGTCACTCCTAGAATCTTATGTTCTTTTACAACTGAAATTTCTTCACCATCACAGTGAAGAGTGGTAGCCAAGCTTACTACTTTATTTCTCGGCCGAAAAATAATTACTTTTGTTTTTGCCGGATTAATTTTCAATCGGTTATTCTTTGACCAGAAAACCAATCTTTCGAGCAAGTCGTTACATTGTGTTGCAAGACTGTTTTCTTCTGGGCCAGATAAAAGAATGCTACTATCATCAGCATAAATAATAAATTTTCCCTCTAACCCAGTCGTCACAATGTCATTAATATATACATTAAAAAGAAACGGCCCTAAAATACTACCCTGTGGAACTCCAGTTGCAATGGGTAAAAAAGAGGACTGTCTGTTACCCAAGTGTACGCACTGACTTCTGTCTCGAAGGTAAGATCTGATAAGGTTTAAAGGTGTTCCTCGAATTCCATACAAAAATAATTTATCTAAAAGGATATCATGACTGAGTGAATCAAATGCCTTGGAAAAGTCAATAAATAGACCAAGAGTAAGCAACTTATTTTCAATATTCTCCAAGATCTTCTCTTTGAGAATCAGCAGAGCATGCTCTGTCGAGCGCCCCTTTCTAAATCCAAACTGGGCATCAGAAAAAAGCTTCATCTGGTCAAAAAATTCTGTCAACCTTACGGATAAAATTTTTTCGAACCCTTTTGAGAATATTGGTATAACAGATATTGGTCTGTAATTTTTAGTGTCATTTTTGTCGCCGTCTTTGTGTATGACGGTTACTCTAGACTTTTTCATTTCGTAAGGAAACTCGCCATCCTCAATGATTAAATTGAAAATGTGCGTGAGAACAGGAGCAATGGACGGTAATACATACTTTACAGGTTTGATTTGCAAATTATTTATGTCAAGAGCTTGGCTATTCTTAAGTTGCATGAATGTTCTTGAGACTTCTGCCTCTGTGACAGGGAGACAAACAAAACTGTTTATAGGGCTATTAATGTGAGGGGGTGAAAATGGGAGGCTATGATCCGTCGTTATGCTGTCGATAAATACTTGATTGAAGTGATCAGCTAGAGCTTGACCAGAAAGTTCACGATTATTAACTAATATCTTCTCAGGTGCGGTGTTCTTATTCCGAAGGCCAAGGACCTTATTTATGGCTTTCCAAGTGGCTTCTGGTTGATAATTGGTAATATCAGCGAAAATATGTTCAAAATATGCCGTCTTTGCACGCCGAAGCTCAGAATTCAATTTATTTCGAGAAGCCTTGAAATTTTCGAGCGCCATCTGCGTACGCGCATTTAGAAATGCATGAAAGAGCTTATTTTTCTTTCTTATCATGCGTAGGTGAACTGTGGTAGCCCACGGCTTTTTTATCTTTTTTGATGGACGGAAAGTTCTGAAGGGAAAGTGCGCAGCATATATTTTTACGAAAATTTCAAGGAAACTCGAGTAGGCATCGTTTGCATTTCTTTTCAGAAATATAAAGGACCAGTCATATGTGCCAATGTCTTGCTCAAAAGATAACAGAGCTTCGTTTGAAATATATTGCATTGTAATAAAATCAGGGCGACTTTTGTTTGCGCTCGTAGGGGAACTATAAAGCATAAAAATAGGGCAATGGTCACTGATATCTGCAGTGATCGTACCGGCAAGGGACACGGCTGTTTCAGTGTTTGTGATAAGTAAATCAAGGGTGGAAGATGAGGACATTGTAAGACGGGTGGGCGTTGTTATAACATTTGTGAAACCATTTGCACAAAGTCTTGTCTCAAAATCATGGACACTGGCATTGTCATCCTGCATATTCAAATTGAAATCTCCACCACAAATCAAGTGAAAGTTGTTCGTGCGCAGGTATTCTAGGAATTGGTCAAAAAATTCTATAAACACTCCGTACCTGCCATTGGGGGGACGATAAACAACAGCCAAAATCTCAAGATTATGTCGAAGAGTTACAATTTCATAATCGCTGGTGACACGGCAATAATCAGGTACAGTCTCGTAATTCAAATCGTCTTCAATGTAGATGGCTACTCCACCACCACGTCGGCTTTTGCGATTAATGGTGAAGTTTTTGTAACCGTCAATGCGAACCATATTACAACCATCATAATACCAAGTTTCTGTAACCATTATAATGTTATATTTGAAAGAGAACTGGGTCAGCAGATGGCTAATGTTATCTTCTTTATTTATTGCGGAGCGTGCATTAAACTGTAATACAGAGTTATCAGAGGAGCAAGGCGGTTTTATACAGTGTGGAAGAACAAGTTCTTTGTAATCCATTAGGAAAGGAGCCGAGCGCTATGTGTGCTTAGTGCGCGCAGATGTGCTTAGGTATCGGGAGACGGTGGTTTGTCTTCCTCGTGCGAGGAAGAAGAGTCGAGGGGCTGTGTAGAGACTATCTTGACAAGATCTTGTTCATGGGCTATATGAATGCTTTTTGAGGTGTCACTTTCTCGAGCGAATATTTTCCCATTTTGTGTCCAAACTGACTTCAAGTGCTGTTCTTTCTTACATTTTATTGTTATTCCAAGGAGTCGTTTCAGATAGGGGCAAAGGTGCTCATTAACGTAAATGGCAGCTTTGCTGTTGATTCCAATGTCTTCGTTGTTGATTCTAGCCTTTCTTGCTTTTTGAAGAGTAGTGTCACGCTTCGCACGAGACTTGAACTTAACTACAATGTTTGGTGTGTCATGTTTACGGTTTGGTACTCGATGACAGGCTTCAATATCACAAACATTGATTGGCTCTTTGATGAGTTCGCCGATTTTGGTTAGAATTTCTGACACGTCCTCATTGTCAGTTTTTGCCACTCCTTGAATCTCCAGATTGGCGGATCTGGAATATTGCTCCAAATGTACTAACTGCTTTTCTAACTCGACAGCCTAGGTTTCCACCGTAGAGCATTTAGCTTGCATCGCCTCATTCTCTGCTCTGAGCGTTGCGTTTTTTGCTATTTCAGCATTTAGCTTCTGTCTTAACTCTTCAATATCTTTATGTGCATACTCAAGACTGTCTGTCAAGTTTCTCTGTTCTGCTCTTAATTCCCGGCTTTCGTTTCGGAGATCTCTTTCAAGTGCTTCCCGCGCTATTTTCAATTCCAGCTTTATTTCCTCTTTTAGCTTCAAGAAATCATTTCTTAGCTCTTCTTTACATTTCGCAAAGTCCTTTGTCATTGTAGGTCTCTGGTACGTAAAAACACGTCACTTAAAAACACAGCTTGGCAGCAGCGACGACAAATATAACACGAGGATAACAAAAAGTTGCTGAGCACCAACCTGTAGCAAAAATCCAGAGCAATGCTTAATCCCAGTTCACAGCGGCCGTCGCCACTGCCAAGTGATGCTCCGGGAGCCTCGGCAGGCCTTTTTGTAGCTGGTGCGGTGACGTAGATGCTGACGTACAGATAGCCAATGTCGCTCTATCGTCGCTAACCGCCACGCTGCTGATGTAGATTGGTGCAGCTGATCCTTGTCCGAGCAGGCGCACGCGGCTGGTCCTTGTCGTAGCTTTACGGTGACAATCTGTAGCAAAAATCCAGAGCAATGCTTAATCCCAGTTCACAGCGGCCGTCGCCACTGCCAAGTGATAAACCTATTTCATTAGCATCACGCAAATTAGCGATTGCAGTGCAAACTTGCCAGCTGGCTAATGATGCACACTAGCATGCATACAAAACTAGCCGCAGTTTTTCCGTAAATTTGTATTTCGGAAACACTCTAGAGCCTGAAAGTTACAAGGAATGGAGATTGCTAAATGGCCTTTAAGCTCCCCAGTGCCTTCAACAAGCTCAAGCTTATGACACTATTTGGCAGTAAAGTCTGTTACTGGCCCGTTTAGTGCACTATTCACAAAAAAGCATTGGCTCTCGTGCTGAACAGGTCTAGAACAGGAGCTGCCAAGTATATGGAACATTTCAAAGAGGAAAATGACTGAAATTAAACGGTTCACAGGGTAGAGTACAAGCTGCTTTATTCTAGGTTTATAATTGCCAACATTACAAAATGGAGAGAGGTACAACAGGAAATGAAATGGCTGACTAAATATTCTCAGCCTGTGGAATCTTCATCTGTCACGCTGTTGAGTCAAACGCTATGTAACCACCAGACAATTCCAGTCTTAAGAAAGGGCTACTGATGGTGCACTAAAATTGCAGTCTTCTTGGGCTCGCCTCACGGAAAAAACATTAACACTCTTTTGCTGCTTTAAATAGGTGTATTGCTGTGCCTGTTAAGTATTCACTAGACAAAGCTGTTTTCAAGCAACGCCACTCCATATTATTGCTCCACTAGTACAAGCAGCAAGCATTGGTGCCCGAGAGCAGACGTCTAGCTTTTCGGAACTTTTTTTTTTCACTCCCGATTTTCAAGACACACTTCACTAATCAGCTACTGCAGAGATTTCGCCTATACATTTTCACCCAGTGGTATTTTGGAACACTCGGAAGCATGAAAAGAAGTTACTCGGTAGTGGTGTAACCGTTTGCATTTTTCATTCCATAAGGTCAATGAAAATGCGGCGCAATTTCGAAGGTTATCAAGAAAGCGAGGGGTGCAGACACGAGAAGTACTTGCCAAAGGAGAAACCTTGCTCCCTGCCGTGGTGGCGTTCTATGCAATCGGGATTACCATGTGATGGGCGCTACGTAGCTGCAGTGACCATCAATGTGCCCGGGAAAGAAAAAAGGATTAATAAATTATATGGAATCCGGACAAAAGCATTCGTAAGCTGATTAGAATCCAGTTTTTACAGTGAGAGAAAATACTACATTTTCCGTCCTGATTCAGCCTTCTTAGTCCCGGCGTCATCAATTTCTTATCACTTTGGTGCACACTTCTGAACTTCAGCACAAAAATAACTTTCATAAAGCACAAACAAACTGGCGCAACAAAATAAACGCAACATCCCATAAAGCAAGCAGAATCGCGAGGACGTGCGGCGTCCTTTTGAAGTCTTATATCCTTATTTGCAATAAACAGTAGCACCTTGGATGCAAGCGAGGAACATCGAATTTTGTTATAGGTAAACATTCGGGCGAGAAAACGTCGAAGAAGACTGCCACTTAAGCGTCCCAGCAAAAAACATGGAAGCAGCCATCTTGTATTTTGTTTTCCTTTTTTTTTTGCTGTAAACATTATTACGATGATGATGATAATGGCCGCAAATTTTGAAAATTCTGTTTGCGCAGAAGGGTTGTCTTTGTTGCCTAAATTAGGCGCAAACTAGACGAGTTATAAATGCGGACGCCAGGCGTGAAAGGGATATTTAGTTTGCCTACGAAAAAAACTTTACGCCATACATGGCATAAAAACGGATCCTAAGAAAAGTCATTTTCGACTTCACTACACTTTTACTCGAGGACTTGTACTGGCACTGTGGTCAAAAGGTAAGAAGACGGGCCACTGTTCCCTAGCCGTGGACAAGGAGCTAACTCATCCTTAGTGACCTTACACTTTCTCTTCAACTAATCCCTTTTCACTCGTTCCCTCCCCTTCCTCAAGGCAAGAGGACCATGGCCCGTTGTCTTCTCTTTGCTGCCTGACATTGGCCACAGTGCCAAAAAAAAGGTGTCCTCTAGTATATACATAAAGTATGATGACAATGAAACGAACTAATGGGACAGCACCTAGCTAGTCTGTGCGACTCTCCGTAGCAGTTGCAGGTCCTGTACGGCCCGAGAACGTCTTGTGTCCCAATCCATACTGTGCGTGCAGTATGGCTTCTTGCCGTTGAATCAAACTGTAAGACTAAAGTCTCCATGAAGTCTTGACCATGAATTGCAGTACTTTCTATTGCTTTTCACCTCATCTTGACTTGCACATCAGTGCACATGAACTCTAGGCAGGGGTGTCGGGATCTCTGTATTGTTTACAGGGGTGGAAGCACTGCTCCAATTGCTCCATTCTGCTCCAAAATGCATTATTGCTCAAAAACTGCTCCAAACTGGCTGCCTTGATGTTCTGCCGCCAAACTTAGCAGAACACTGGAACAATGTCGCAGCACCAGGGGCAAAGATATAACGCAGCTGGGCTTAATACCAATAAAATTTTTGTAAGGGAAAGAAGCATGGAGCATTATTAAATATTTGTTCGCAAGTAAATATAGTATGAGCCACAATTGGTTGAAGGGAATTAATTGCGAAAAAAACCGCACTGTGCATGTGACGCCTCCTCCCAGCATTTTGGATCGCCAGCGGAGAGAGCAGCAAACGAAGCAGGTAGCATAAAGTACAACGAGCCGTTAAGAAACTTGTCCGGCTGCAAAAAATAAATGTATTTGTAATGCTTCTACTATGAACCAGTACTTAGCCCTTTTGTCCATGACGTCAGACAAAATCACGTTAGGGGTTGGTTTGGTTTGTGAGGTCCCAAAGCGACTCAGGCTATGAGAGACGCCGTAGTGAAGGACTCCGGAAATTTCGACTACCTGGGGTTCTTTAACGTGCACTGACATCGCACAGCACGCGGGCGCCTTGCTTTTCGCCTATATCGAAAAGCGGCCTCCGGGGCCGCGAATCGATCCCGCAGCCTCGGGAACAGTAGTCGAACGCGTAACCACTGCGCCACACCGGCAGGGTCATTAGGGGTTGTTATGCCAAAGCTATCAGTCACTAGAAAGTTTCTCAAGAGTGTTGGAAAGGGCCTATCGCCAAGACATTAAAAGTTAGTCTCAGCATTGAGAAATGATGAACTATTCGCAGGAGGCAGTGAAGTAAAGCTGAATGATGGTATACCCTTCAGTGCCATCTGCCTGTATCCCAAGGCTGCTCCAAAATGATCGAGCCTGATTCCGCCTTGACCTCCTTGATGTTTACAAACAAACAAGGCGATCGAGGTGGCGCTGCGGTCATCTAAGATCACAGTTGACAGCCGTGTGGTGCGGACGCGTGTTCCATCGCTCCTCCGATTGCACGTGGCTACCGGAAACGGACGGACTGGTGACAGCAGGAGCTTCCGAAAGCGTCAAATAGATGAGTTTATTAACTTTATTCTCTTTTCAGCTGGTTAGGTTAGGTGCAGCCTAAAGAATAGATTTTAGCTCTTTGTCCTAGCGGCCTAGTTTTTCGTGCCGGCAGCTAGGATTTCTCGGCGTTCATTCTTTAACTATTTTGTTTAGATAAATATTATTTTTTTCTAGGCTATTGCCACTCACAGAATTTATTTTAACGCGTGTTTGCTAGTCGTTTTTGTGTCTTCCTTTTGCAGTTTGTATATTCTCAAAATTCGTAGTAGAAATAGTTCAGTTGATGGATGCTTAAGATGTGCAATCAAAAGAAGGTAAAGTGTACACAGTGTGAGGCGCAGGTTACCCACAAGGAAATACGTTTTGACTCGGTAGAGGAAGCAGAAGGCAGTGACTTTTTGTGTCGGTGTTGCATGCCGAGTGCGCGCCTAGATAGATTTGAACGAGAAAAGGGCGGTTTAGTGTCTCGTGTGGATGCCTTAGAAAATGAAGTAGGTTTATTCAGAGCAGAAAATCAGAAACGGCGGGGACAGCTTCCTCAAATGGAAAACAAATGGCCGACTTTGTCCTTGGAAACAATGAGGACGGACATTCCGGTGCGGGCAACGTGGCTAGGACCAGCACTGGCATGGAAGGCAGAAGCAAAGTAGGTCAGGCGGATTCAAACCTACAGAGCTATTTAGAAGCAGTTGCTAAGAAGCCGGAAAAAAGGGAAGAAGTAAGGAAGAATGAAAATCCCAGAGAGAAGGACACAGATAACCGAAAGCAGGAGCCAACAGTTGGGAGAGAGAGAGAGAGAATGCCCAGGTGCTTATCGCCGGGGATTCCAACATGAGCAGGTGCAGGCGAGATATCATGTAACCTGTAAAGGGTGATAAGCGAGTGTTAGTTGGAACCTTCCCAGGGATGACAATGAGGACAGTGCTGAAAGATAGGCTGTTGAAAAATTCCGCACAGCGTAGTATGGTGATAGTAGCCACGGGGCTAAACGATGTCCTAAATGGTGATGCTGCAGGACTGGTGGAAAGTTTAGCTATGGGAGGTGAGGATATCAGGGAGATAACACAGCAACAGCAGATAGTTGTATGCACAGTACCGGAGGTGCTAGGACCGAACGGAAAGCTGGAAAAGGAAGCGGTGACAGCTAATCAGGACATAAGAAAGTTAAGCCTGGAGAAGCGTTTCGAAGTGGTTGAGGCAACCAGGCAGGTACATAAAGCAGGTTTTGGCAGGCCTTTTCAGTGAGATGGCATCCATTTTAACAGAAGGGTGGAAACAGAGATCGGCTGGCGCCTGGCAGGCAGGGCTGTAGCTTTTTAGGGGGTCCACGAGGGCTCCGTGCACAGGGCTAGTTAGAAGTGAAGTAGAAGAAAGCGTGATAACGGAAGGTGAGCCAGAAAAATATGTGGCAAGAAGGGGGTTGAGAAAGAAAAGTACAAAAAAAAAAGAGATTGAACACTAGGACCAGCTACATAAACATGCAAGAAGGAGGCAGAAAAAGAGCGAAATGGCTAGAGATAGAACAGCAGTTGAAAGATGACAAAATATGTGTGCACGCTCTTTGCGAGACTCATCTCAGGGATCTAGAAGATCCGCCGTTTATAGAAGGCTATGTCTGGGAAGGGTGCAACAGAACGAGAACGGAAAAAAAAGGGTGGAGGGGTCGGTATGCCGATACACCAGGGAACAAATTAGCAAAGAATTAAATCATCTTGTAAGGAACATATCTGGGTATCAAGAACAATTGCCGGCATAAGGACATGGCTAGGGGTAGTTTATTTAGGAACAGGACACCAATGCAGGTAAGAAAACAAGGATCTTGTTCAATGTCTCAGTGACGATATAAGCCAGTTTGGAAACGGGGCCAGTATTATTCTGCTGGGGGACATGAACGGCCACATCGCCGATCTGGATGAATACACGGATTGTAACGGGGAAGCTAATGCTAGATTTCTGTGAGCGACACGATCTAGTTATAGTAAATAGAGAAACAAAATGCGAAAACCAAATTTTGTGGGAATTCCGCAACAGGCAGACGACCATTGACTACTGTCTAATGTCGAAGGAAATTTATAGCAAGGTCAAAAAAATGGAAATAGACGAAGAAGGGGAGTGTAGTCTGGGAAGTGATCATACACGCATTAGTCTGCAGATGGGGCCCTTGATGAAAAGAGAAATGGAACTTAGACAAAAAGTAATCGCAAAATTAAACGAAGATAAAATTGCGCAGATAGCAGCAGACATAGAGGAAGCAATTGTGAAAAGCCCCATGGAATTCTGGGATTATGAACAGTTAGAACTACTCATAAGGAGCAAACTTAAGGAGGTTAAAGTAGCAAACCGCTGGAATGGAAAGAGGAAGCCACGGAGCTGGTGGAATAAGGAAATCAGGGAAGCCATTGAATAATGACAGGCCGCTTCAAGGGCGCACCAAGAGGCAAAGAAAGCACAGGTATCTCGGGAGGAAATCGACCAATAATGGGAATCATATCAACAAAAGAAACTTGATGTACAGGCCCTCGTTCAGAGTAAAATAAGGCAGTCCACCGATTACTGGATGGCTGACATACAGGATGCCACTAGATGCGGACCAAGAAAATTTTGGAACCATATAAGCTGGCTAGGCAAAACGAATCAAAGAAAGCAGGACCGGATTCAAGATAACGAGGGAAAATGTTTA
The DNA here is from genome assembly GCF_055883805.1 of Amblyomma maculatum. Classification (NCBI taxonomy): domain Eukaryota; kingdom Metazoa; phylum Arthropoda; class Arachnida; order Ixodida; family Ixodidae; genus Amblyomma; species Amblyomma maculatum. The sequence goes on from NC_139344.1 coordinate 506,588,775, forward strand.
AAGGGAGACAACGCAGTGAACTACATTACATCAGTTATGGTCGAGTCATTTAAGAGCGACGATAGGGTAATCTCCGCAAATCAGGAAGCAACACAAGATAGCAGGATACTGCCGCGAAATGTTCAAATCTTTATTTGTTCCTGTTCGACAGCTGCTGGCACGCGGCCTTATCATTGTCATTCTGGCGCACTTATCAATTCTGTATCCCGTGTTTGTTCATGCTCGTTGTCGCGATACACGAGTTATCATTTTCTTCGTCGCGAACCATGCGCCGAGATCTGACTCGAAGATTCCGATCACTCGGGTATGTTTCTACAATGTTCCAGGGTGTTCTACTAGCAGTTTGCGACGTTATCTAGATTGTTCTGAGCAGCCTTTAAATTGAGCGTTGATTAGTGCGACAGGTATTCCTTTATTCGACGATCGACAAGCACCTTTGTTGCTATCGCCGCGCCGAGTTGCTTAGTTCTTTTGCGGGCGCAAGTCAGCCCAATGAAGAGTTTCTTCAGTGCAATCACCGACTCTTCATTTGTGTCACAGACTTTGTCACCACCACGTGACATCTGGTGGAGGTGCTGCCCTTCATCCTTCAAGCCAAGACCCCAGCCTTGTTCCTGTCGCCCTGGGAGACCAGCCAACAGGTCACCGAGCCAGCCGCCGACTTCAAGGGCTACAACCCGAACACGGTTTGCTGCCTGACCCAGTTAGACACTGGAAGACATCAACTTTTAAAACAGTCCTGTCAACAGCACCAGTTGTCTTGGTGCAGCCCCGAGAGCTCCCCCCCCATCTTCCAACGACTTCCCATTGAAGATGCGGAGGACTGGATGGACCTCTTCCATCGTGTGGCAGAATTAAACGGCTGGAACGACGAAGCGAAGGTAAGGCAAGTCTATTTTGCTCTTCAAGGATCAGCCCGTATATGGTTCGAAAATCACGAGGCAGCTTTGAAGGATTGGGAGATCTTCAAGAAAGAGTTTTAGACTGCCTTTGCAAGTGTAGTTAGGAAGGAAAAAGCCAAGGTCATCCTTCAATCAAGACTTCAACTCTCAAACGAGCCCGCCCGGGTCTACATATAGGAGATGAAGCGCCTCTTTCGCCGCGCTGACCCAAACTTGACCGAAGGTGATAGAGTGAAATTTTTAATGCGAGGCGTTAAAGAGTCGCTTTTTGCAGGACTTGTCCGGAACCCGCCGAAAACTGTGGACGAATTTGAAAGTGAAGCATCGACCATCGAGAAGACGTTGGACGCCTGGATGCGCCACTACGGGCGACCACTTCAACCGGACTGGACTACTCAAGCCACTACCCCAGCGCATCTGCAAGCGGAGAAAGCCTTCGCGACCTCATCCGTGAAATCGTCCGAGAAGAACTTCGTCGCTTACAACCATCATTCCAACAACCCCAGGTTGCGACGCTCGCGGACGTCGTCCGTGAGGAAGTCCAGCAGGCGCTGGGCGTTCCTCAAGCGACGGCAGCGAAAGTTCCAGCTCAAGAGGCAACAGCGATGAACTACGCTGCTGCATTACGTCGCCCTGCACCCCGACGTGATGACTTTCCAAGCCTTCGCCGCTACCGTCCTGTTCCTGAAAGGCGCCCCTTGGCCCCCGCCCGCCAAGCCTACCAACGACCCCCAAGCCCCAGGAAGTGCGACGCCTGGAGGACTGCGAACAACAGGCCATTATGCTTACACTGCGGTGAGGCCGGCCACATTCAACGCCACTGCCCGTACCGAAGAATCGGCCTCCGCGGATTTGCAGTCGACGCTCCATGACCACGCCCAGGTGACCGCAAGAAATCGACAACTATCTGCGTAGCGGTGAGATATCGCCACCAAGCCGTCGGTTCAGGTCTCCATCACCGTACAGGGGCCGCTTTGCGTCGCCAGGCCGTAACTACGATGATAGTGTGCGCGGAAGGTTCCCAAGCCCGCGCAGGGGAAACTAAACAAACCAAACTTTGTAGGTGAGGTTGCTTCATGGCGAAAACACGAAGATCCTCCATCGCCGATGATGAGTGACGACGATGCAGCCGATCGCCGATCCACAAGACCACAACGCCGACGAGGTCACGACCAGACTTCAAGTTGACATCGCCGCCCAGCGACGTCACGACGGTGTGCCCCGGCCGCGACCTGAGCGCAAGACGAAGCAGAGATCGAACACCGAAGCCGACGTGCAATGCTAGGACACGAACAAGCGACCTTGAGGTTGCTGTCGATGGACGCACGGTTACCGCCCTAGTGGACACCGGTGCCGACTACTCTGTCATCAGTGGAGCTTTCGCCGCCCAGCTCAAGAAAGTGACGACCACTTCGGACGGCCCTCTAATCCGCACCGCTGGTGGTAACCTTATTACGCCGTCGGGGCGATGCACCGCAAGGGTTATAGTAAATGTACGTACCTACCCTGCCAGCTTCGTCGTCCTACAGTACTGTCCCGGCGATGTGATTCTGAGCCTGGATTTTCTGAACGAACATCGAGCGATCATCGATCATCGATCTTCGATCCAAGCTCACCAAGCTCTCGACCGGCAAAGCCATACCTGCTACGAGAACTGAGGCGCATCACGTCGCTCTCAACGTCCTCGACGCAGAATTGACCGTACCGCCCCGATCAAGCATCATCGTTCCTGTGGTTATAACAGAAGTCGAAATCACGGAAGGGGTTGTCGAAGGAAACAGTTGTTACTGGATAGAGGACTAGGCATCGCAAGAGGCATCGTCCGTTTTCGTCATGAACAAACTGATGTGTTCGTCACGAACTTCACCGACGAATACCAGCACCTGAACAAGGGCGTGACGATTGCTTTCCTTGACGAGCTAGCGGGCACCCGAGAAGTCTTCGTCCTTCCCAGCTAACTTGAAGACGATGCACCCAACCGAGCGAAGCAGCCCAATTTCGACATTAATCCAGCGCTCCCCCGATACAGAAAAGACCAGATTCATACTTTTCTTGAAAACTAGAGCGAGTGCTTTTCTTCAGCGTCGAAGGTGCGGCAAACTTCGTTAGCAAAGCATCGCATCATCACGGACGAAAACACTCGACCGCTACGTCAAAGCCCCTACCGTGTATCAACCACGAGAACGCCAGGCCATACGCGATCAAGTTGAGGAAAGCCTGCGTGATGACGTATCCAGCCATTCAACAGCCCCTGGGCGGCACCAGTCGTTTTGGTGAAGAAGAAAGACGGCACACTTCGCTTCTGCGTCGATTACCGCCGCTTGAATAGCATAACTAAGAAGGATGTCTACCCACTTCCCCGCATCGACGACGCACTGGACCGCCTCTGTAATGCAAGGTACTTCTCATCGACGGACCTGAAGAGCGCATATTGGAAAATTGAGGTCGACGAAAGAGATCGCGAGAAGACCGCATTCAACACACCGGACGGTTTTAGAGTTCAAGGTGATGACATTTGGCCTCTGCTCCGCACCAGCGACATTTCAGCGAGTAATGGACACTGCGCTAGTGGTCTTGAAGTGGCAGATTTACCTGGTATACTGGGATGATGCCGTTGTCTTCTCGTCAAGCTTTGAAGACCACCTGAAACGGCTGCAGACAGTGTTGGAAGCCATCAAATCATCGGGACTAACGTTAAAACCAGAGCAGTGCCACTTCGCTTACGAGGAACTGCAGTTCCTAGGTCACATTGTAAGCAAGGATGGTGTTCGGCCAGACCCGGAGAAAACATCTGCAATCGCACATTTTCCACCGCCTGCTGACAAGAAAGCCGTGCGCAGGTTCCTTGGGCTGTGCGCTTATTATCGACGATTTGTCAGAAATGTTTCGCGCATCGCCGAACCGTTGACGCAGCTTACAAAGGCTGACGTACCTTTTAAATGGGAAGCGTCGCAAGGAGCAGCCTTCGACGAACTTAAGCGCCGCCTGCAGTCCCCTCCTGTCCTTGGCCGCTTTGATGAAAATGCCGAGACCGAAATTCACACCGACGCAAGAAGTTTGGGCCTAGGAGCCCTTCTCGTCCAGAAGAGTGCCGGACTGGAGAAGGTAATCGCCTACGCTAGCAGGTTGCTCACTAAAGCCGAAGTCAATTACTCGACGACCGAGAAGGAGTGCCTCGCGATCATCTAGGCCATTTCTAAGTTCGGTCCATACCTATAAGGTCGACCATTTAAGGTGGTAAGCGACCACCACGCGCTTTGCTGGCTGGCTTATTTGAAACACCCCTCCGGCCGCCTTGCCCGATGGAGCTATAAGGCCCGGATTCTGAAACGCTCCCTACCTTAACAAGGGCGCTTTACACACTATAAGGCGACCTGACGTCAATAGAGGGTTTACAAAAGTACGTCTGGCAACCGTGAGCGGCACGCTGATCCCGCGCTGGCCTTCATAGTTTGTTCGCTCCATCCGTTCGCTTCGTGTCCGTCCGTCAGCGCTCGCCGTTCTGTTCGCGCTTTTCACGTTTTAACCTAGTGTGCTGTGCTTGTACCTCTCTTCGGTCTCTGGCGTTTTCTGTTAGCGACGCCTAGAAGCGTATTTTGACAGCCGAGACGTGGTGGGGCCCACCAGCCGCGCTGCCGAGCGCAGTTACAAATTGCTCTACGAGTCGTGCATGGGCCCCTCGGCAATCCGCAGCGTCATTCCTATTCAGGTACAGTATCCAGAGTTCTGTAATATGGATTTTTTTTGACTGTGCGCCTTTGCTGTTTACTTAAACGCCTATGAGAGATCATCGCGAGTTTGTTTGCTTGGTTTGCGCAATCACCGTCGCTCATCCCACTGGAAGATTCTTGGTTGGTGTAATGAGCCATGATGCATTTTATTTTATGATAAAAGGATCATGCGTAATTTGACGTAGGTTGGACTGGCGCTTAGCACTTTCCTTCCCATGCCGTCGATGCAGTAGTTGGCATCAGTCTCGGAAATAATCGGGGGCTGCGTAAAAAAAAAAAAATGTGCCATGGTAATTTGTGCTTCCAGTGATTGAATATTGATTGGTGTGCGATAGGCGATGACGAGCTAAATATTTGTAATTAATTGATCAACTGATGAAATAAAGAAACGAAAAAAAGAAAAAATTGGAAAGTAAGGGTTTAAAGGTGTCAGAATGAAAAACCAGTGCTTGGTGATGCTGAGGAAGAAAATTTAGAATCTGTAATTTATTAATTGAAATAATTGAAGAATGTGTTCAAAAGCCGATTGTTGCTGACGCATGCGTATTGGTGTATAAAAATATAAAACATCAAATAAAATAAAAATAAATAAAAAAATGATAGAAATATAACATAACATACGTAACAGAAATATAACATACATAACAACATATAACATACTACACTTGTGTGTAGTATGTTACTTTTGATGAATTTATATTTCACTGCATTGTATTCCTTTCGCCCCTCCTGCTAGGGCACAGTTAGGGCTTGCAGTAATTCGTTAAATAAAATAAATAAATAAATAAATAAAAGATAACACATGAAGAAAGTAAACACCGTGCGTGTGTGTGTATGAGAGAGACACTATCGCGTTATACCTTTAACGGCGGAGCTTAAGTGACCCCCTCATTTTTCTATAACGATATGATATAATATAAATCTGATTTTATGAACACAGCCAGTTGCACAAAGCACAAACACTTCGCAGTGATGTGAGTTGACTTTTCAAATTTCTTTTCGTCTCAGCCGAGTTCCTCCTCCTCCGAGTTCATCGAAGCTTCCAATGTCAGCGCTTTCATATGAGATTACGCTTCAAATGTTTACTTTCTGACAAAGGGAATAAACAAGAAATCGACATATTTAAAAATTCCAGTGAATTTCATTTAGCTGTGAATTAGCGAACCATCGGGTGACTCGAAAAAACACACAAAAGTGAAGCGCACGCTTCGTTATTTTATCGGCCGCGCTGGCAGGTATAAAACCTGAGCTGCGCGCACTGGACGTGGACCGGTCGAATCGGACTGCACGTGAGCATGTTACAACACACTAGTGGGATGTCACCTTTTCCTGGTTTTCTAGACGCCGCGGGTTTGGCAGCCGCTTGCTTTTGCAGCGTGAAACATGCACCTCGGGCGCACTAGACAACCGTATTGCTCTCTGCACCAAGCACTACCATTTTGTACGACTGTGAAAAGTAGTTTCGGTAATCATGTCCGTGTCTTAAATCCAATACACAATGGTAAATGCAACCTACATACAAAATGTTTCAAAGAACGTATTGGCACAATAGCGTTCGTTATACATGCATTGCTCCTTCTCCCGTGTCCTCCATCGCAGCATAAGTTTATGCTTCAAGTTCACAAGGCTCCATAGCGCGCAAAACAGCCTTGCTGTTTTAGGTGATAGCATTTTCTATGAGCTAGCTCCCAGTCAGAGGGACGTGCAGTTATGCTTTACATGATGCAAGTGACCCTTGTAAAGCCGATTAGGACTGCAAACGAACAGTCGCATACACGCGTATACCTTGATTCCGTGCGCGTCTACGACGGTGCGCTGGCTGCAGAAGGGCACGCAACAACATGCTGGCATCATTCCGAATAGAGCTTGGAGCTAACAGCGACTGCTGTGATGTTAAAAGATGAAACAATCGCTTGTGAGCATTCCAATGCACCTTTCGGTGCATGCACGGGTTCTACGAAGGCGCACGTTGACAGCGTACTCGATGGGAGGCGCGGGCGGACTGAGCAAAACATGGCCGCCGCGCACAGCTTCTGTTTCTTTCACTAGATGGCGCTAACCTTTGTAAAGCCTGTATTGGTGCCTCCCCGAGCTTAGGCAGTCAGAATGCTACCTTCATGCTTCCTAACCTCGCTCCTCTACCTGAACGCATGCTTCTCCGCACGGCTGTGCACTCGGTGCGCTTGGTCGCTTGGCTATGGCTTGGCTGCGGGCAGGTGTCGTGTGCAGACAAGATGGCCGCGGTCTACTGACGCTCGGTTCGGGTCTTGCCAGTTCCCGCGGACAGCACAGCTGTTTTCTGCCATTTGTTCTCGTTACAGCGAGCAGCGAGAATGGCGTTTCATTACTTATCCGAAGACGACAGCTTCGAGAGCTATACAAGGTTTCTTAGACGCTCGACTGAACTGGTTTATTTACGGCGGTGTTTACAAGCCACCGGCGGTGACTCCTCTCCGGCATCTTACCGACAGGAAGAATCCACTCGACACTACACAGAAGAGGAGTTCCTAGCCCGTTATCACTTCTCAAAGCAAGCAGTGACATCAATGCTAGCAGAGCTGCAACTGCCTTCCAACACGTAGTGCTGATCGCACTACGCTTTTACGGCAGCGGTGCAATGCAAACTGTTGTTGGTGACCTTGTTTGCGTATCGCAACCCTCCATGTGCCGAGGCATCTGGGAGGTCACACAGTTGATCTGCCTGCGACTGTACCCAAAGTACGTCCGGCTGCCAAGCGCTTCTGAAGCGAGGTCAGTAATGACCAGGTTCCACGCCTTGGCAGGATTCCCCGGCGTTACCGGATGCATATAATGCACACATGTGCCCATAAAGAGCCCAGGTGGAGACGAAGCGGAGGTGTTCAGGAACAGAAAAGGGGTCTTCTCCATAAATGTGCAGGTGAGCGCTCCTTTTTTTTTTCCAACTTTCTAGAAATGACAACGTAAATCGGGTTTCTTGCCAACTTGCAAAGCGTGTCCAGAAGTGCGCTCGTTTTTTTTCTTTTTACTTTTGTGTGATGTCAACTGCATTATGTTTTCTTCCCTACATGTACAGGCTTTGTCAAAAGTTTAGAGAGGCCAGGGGATGTGCTTATAAAAGCCGTGTGCTGGCTCTGCTTTAGAATTTGTGGAAGTCCTTCCCATTGGTGAGGGTAGGACAAACAAAATCCGCTTAACTTCAGTAGATTTGGAACGCTGGGACTGCATTACAATCCACACGATGTGTACCAGAAGTAACCCTCCGAGCTCTAAACTTTTGACAAAGGCTGTACCACACAGGTACCAACACTAGTCAGCACACTGAAGTAAACACACAGATCCAATATAAACACCCCAAAAGAAGGTAGTAAGATGAAAGCGAAGTAGTTAACGTATGGCATATATACATATATGTTGCATACTTATCTAGAGTACATGCCAAGTGACACTGGCTGCCTATGTATGCCGCAGAAAGCTTTGGCCAATCCGTCAGACAGCAGTAGCAGTGTCACAAATAGGCAGATACCATGTAGTCTTTTACACAAATATGTGTAGAAGACTACATGGTATCTGTACAAATACAATATGGCTAACCACATGCTACTGTCTCCATAATTCTTTTACTTGTACAGGTGGTCTCGGGGCCCGAGCTCCAATTTTTTGAAGTCGTGGTCTGTTCACGACAGTCGCATTTTCTCCAACAGCAGGGTAATGATAATGTACGAGCAGAAGGCGACGACAGGAATTCTTCTTGGGGTTCGCCCTTATTAATGACACCCTTGAGAAACCTTCGGACAGCTGCTGAGAAAAGGCAACCAGGAAATCGTTTTGCTTAAGCTATGTGAAATAAGCGTCAGCTCATTATGTTTCTATGCAGGCACAATAGAAGACAAAACAAGAAACTAAATTGAACGGGCTTTTGGGGTATGGAAGAGACGATTCGCTTGCTTGAGGACGAAGCTTGAAACGCTGACAGAGCGATCGGTTGCAATTATAACCGTATGTGCTGCACTGCACAACATTGCTTGCACTTTGAGGGATCCCGTCTCTAATGGCAATGACCCAGAGCCTGAAGATGCGGATACGGAAGTGAGTGAACCTGACGCACTTCTGGGCTCGCAGGCAGGCACCTCATCCAGCGTTGCTTCACTAGTGTCCTAAGTGAAGATGACAGCGACATGGACACTGTGTAGAGGTAAACAGAGGTTAATGCTGCGTAATTAAAGCCAAGTGTTGTTAGCATATCAAATAGTGCTCATAGGATAAATTGAAATCGTAACGAAAGTGTCTGCACAAAATAAGTTTATTGTGCCATAGCTTCATTAATAGGACCTGCTCCAAGGGCTTCAAGCTTTTTCAGCAGAAAAACTTCCTTGAGGTTCTGCACTTTCAGTTTGCCCCGCAATACGCGCATCTTCATTTTTTTCTGCACATTGCGTTTTTTCCTTTCATCGGCATACTTTTCTTGTTTTAATGCATCTTCATTTGCTACCATTTGCAGCCTTCTCTCATGCTCGATGCGCCTTTGAGTATCCTCGGCGCTTCGCAGGCGAGCTTCCAGCTCTGTTGAGCGCCGTATCAACAGCAGCAAGCCGACCACCTTGTCGACGGCGAGCTGCTATAGGCTCAGCTCCAGAGTCCGGCTGCAGTGCTGCCTCCTCTGGGGGGAAGCCCCGTGGCATTGGTGGTGGTAGGGGATGGCGAAGTTGCGGAAAATGCTGGCTGATGCTGGTTGTTATTGAGATTCATCACAAAGTCTGTAAAAAAAATGTTATTAGAACATAGGAAACAAAACAAATAGATGGTGTTCAAGAAAAGCATACATGGCGTCTGAGCAAGTATTTCGATGCCCGACCGCCTGTATGTTCAGCATCACAAGATACACAATGTATGATGTATTCTAGAAAGTTTTTCGAAGACACAAGCTCCTGCAGCTGTGTTGCAGTGAGAGCTAGAGGATATACCTTTACAACATGCGTACGGTGTTCACCTACCCACATATTCACACTAGTTCTACGTGAAAAGAGCAAGCAGTTGTCTGCATTTATGCCAACTAAGCAATACGACATTGGGAGATGCACAGGTTGACTGAGGAATGTGGCTAAATGCTTTAAAGGGCGCAGGTGAAGGGTATTTTATTACATAATTGCTAATTATTAGGAATTGCTCTGTGCTAATTACGCCAATAATCATCCGAAAGAGGGCAATATGCGTAACAATTATAGCAGCAACAAAGGACCTATTTATTAACAACACAACTGTGGCCGGAAACTGGACATCACCCTTTCTTAACTTATGCCATATGGCAAACTTCTCGAATAAAAAAAAATGTGGCCCAGCCGCTTATTCTGAAATGGTTCAGAATAGAGAGGTCAGGAAACGAGGCCAGAAATCCTTTGGGCAATGACACCTGCACTCAGCAACAATCGAGAAATTACTGCACCGTAAGCAGTGAAACACGCGACAGTGACCGCAGAACTAGAAACACGGTGGTGGTGGACGTAAAAATCGCGTTCCACTTGCCGTCGTCGCTGTCGTCGGGCTGTTGGTTCCCAGATATCATGCTGCCAATAATGTCCCCAACGGACTGACTGGCATGGACCTGGTTGGCTGGCGACTGCGACTGCCTATCACTGTCAAATGGATTGGGCACGCGCAGCGTTACGTGCGGCACGAGCGCCTGTATTCGGGCGAGCCTATCGTCCATTTGTTCAGGAGGTGGTCCGCCGCATGCAATACAATGCAATATATTGCCGCGTGCCTCGCGGGCCCGAGAAAGAAGAGAACGAAACAGTGCAGTGGGTGAAAGTAATCGGTTCACTGTTCGCTGCCTTGTACGCGTTACATTTTCTGGTGGAGGTGCTGGGTAGGATTTCCCTTTTTGCTGAGTTCAACCTCTCAAGGGCAACCGAGAGCCACCACGGATCTGACACCGGTCCATCGCAGTTGCAGCCGCCGCCTTCGAGGTCAGTCGCCAGAGTTCGGGCCTCTTTCCTGCACACCTGTGGACAACATGCATAGATCCAACATGAACATTACGGCTAACGGAGAGTCTTCACCCCAGTTCGTCGTCCTCCAGTCTCAAACGCCACCGTCCTTCCATGGCGAGCTTTATGAGGACGCTGAAGACTGGCTGGACCAATTCGAACGGGTCGCCAATTAGAACGGCTGGGATGAGCAAAGGAAGCTCTATAATGTGTACTTTGCTCTCGAAGAATCAGCGCGGACGTGGTTCGTGAACCACGAAACGACACTATCAACATGGGACCTCTTTCGTCGCCAGCTGTTGGCGACCTACACCGCCAACGACCGAAGAGAGCATGCGGAGTCGGCGCTGCAATCTCGCATCCAAGTCCCTAACGAGATATTGGAATGTACTACGATCAGCACGCCTTGGATAAGCACGCCTAAAAAGGCGTGCTGATCCAAATTTGTCAAAGAAGAAAGTGCGCCACTTAACGGAGGCCACCACGATAGAGCAAACACTTCGACACAGGGCTCAGCACTATAACCGTAACGTGTCCGACATGTCACCGGTCGCCTATGGTTCCGGCTTCAATGGTTCTGATGATGCCTTAAGGGAGCTTATTCGATCTGAGGTCAGAGAAGAGCTGAGGCACAGTCAACTACAGGGTCTAACGTCGTCGTCGAGGATTCCATCACTCGAGGAGGTCGTTCGCGAAGAAGTTAGGCAAGCCGTCCCGGAACCGTCTGCACCTGGTGTGAAGCCACCGCTAACGAGTGTGCCAACGTACGCGTCCGTGCTTCAGCATAACCTCTGTGATCCTCCAAAAGGGAACCCCACTGTGCTTCATCCAAACCAGCACCATAGTGGGTACGACTCTCCCAGAGCCAGAGTGAACACCCCTACTTTTGATCCAAGTCCACGTCATCCTCCTCCTCTTCTAGCCGAGGCACGGTTTCGGAGGACTGACGTCTGGCGTGCCCCTGACAATCGGCCCCTTTGTTACCACTGTTGTGAGGCCGGTCACATATTAAGGTTCTGTCCGTACCGCCGCGCCTGACTTCGCGGCTTCCATCCGCGTGCACGATGTCCTCGGAGTGGTGAACGAGCACCCAAAATCGAGGAGTACCTCTCGACGCATACGAATCCGCCAGACGTCCCACAATACGGGTCCCGCGTCATTCCTCTTCCCGTTATCGTTCTCTAAGTCCACGGCCCTCTACAAACCGCACTGGCCGCTCGCCGATCCCCCGCTCCCAGAGCAGTCGTTAAAACTAGGAACAGCGACCTGCAGAGGTGAGGCCGCTGACGAGCGAAGTGCTGAACATCCTGCATCAAGTTTAGTACAAAATAACGGCTATCAGACGGCGTCATGTAACGATGAACCTGAGTGCGCAATTTCGGACATACCGGTTTCTATCGACGATTTTCTCATTACAGCTTTAGTTGATACGGGGCCGGACTATTCAGTTATGAGCAGTGGGTTAGTCAGGAAATTGAAGAAAGTTTTAACCGAGTGGACTGGGCCTCAGATCCGCACTGCAGGGGGACACCTTATTACCCCGGCCGGAAGATGCGTTGCTAGAGTTGCAATTGACGGATTTATTTATGTTTACGACTTCGTTTTTCTTACCCACTGTTCGCGAGACGTCATACTCGGCTTGGACTCCTTGAAGGCTAATGGTGCGATAATTTGCAAGAATCACGAGTGACGTCTTCACCGAGCCAGGCCATCGCGAGATCTAGCGTCGACGGTTCATCAACGCCCCGCCTTACGTATTACAGCTGCTGACGTTACGGTCCCGCCGCGGTGCAGCATTATGGTCTTGAACACCAAGTAGGCGGTGGGACAGCGGCCGGTGTAGCTCAGCTGAAATAGCACCAGACGCGATTTTCGGAGGTCGTGGGTTCGGTTCCCACCACCGGCACGTTGTTCTTTCTACTTTGTGTTTAATTATCTTTATTCTAAACAGATTACATTACTAATCTATGTGATTACCGAAGTAAAAATTAAAAAGAGAAAGAAAGACAAAGTAGAATCCCCAATGCTTTCCTTGGCCTCACCTATTGCTGGTTACTTTTCTTCGTATATATATATATATATATATATATATATATATATATATATATATATATATATATATATATATATATATATATATATATTGTAATAGGGCGTTTATTGACGCTCAGATGGAGAGGTGTGAGGAGAGGACCTTGCAACGGCGAGCCCAGCGTACTTCTTCTTTGTCTTCGTCGCACAACGCACTGGTGCATGTCGATGGCTGAAGTGCTGACTATCACAGTACATTTTCCCCCCGGGTAAACAAAAGGAGCAATCCTGGCGACTTATGGCGCGGAAAGCACAGCGGGGTCATAGAATGGCTTCAATCGGTTCACGTGAACTGTTTCACGACCACGGCGACGCAAGTCCGCAGAGGGCGTGACGGGCTCAACTACGTAGTTGACTGCAGATGTTTGCTGGAGGACGCTATATGGCCCGTGGTAGCGAGCAAGAAACTTTTTTGAAAGGCCAGGGGTTGTGGAGGGCACCCAGAGCCACACCAGAGAGTTCGGGAGATATGACGAAGCTTCGCCGGTATCACGGAGGTATTTTTGTTGCCACTGATTTTCTGTTGTGAGAGAGCGGGCGAGCTGACGGCATTCTTCTGCGTACGTGACGGCATCGGATAGCGGGAAAGATGAGGAAACGTCAGGGCGGTAGGGAAAATTGTGTCCATAGTACAGGGTGGCTCGCGCTTGTAAAGGAGAAAGAATGGAGAGAATCCAGTAGTGGTCTGTGTCGCGGTGTTATATGCGTAAGTAACAAACGGTAGAACTTGGTCCCAATTGGAATGGTCGGCGTTCACGTACATAGCCAGCATGTCACCGAGAGTGCGGTTGAAACTTTCTGTCAGTCCATTCGTCTGAGGCTGGTACGAGGTAGCGGTGCGGTGTATGATGCGGCATTCTTTCAGGAGAGCCTCAAGAGCGTCTGATTAGAAAACGCGTCCGCGGTTTACTGAGCAGTTCGCGAGGGGCACCATGGCGAAGAACCAGGTTTTTCAGAATAAAGGCAGCCACGTCGCGTGCGGAAGCAGAGGGCAATGATGATGTCTCGGTGTAGCGGGTCAGATGATCCACTGCCCCGATAATCCAGCGGTTGCCAGCTGAAGTTGTAGGAAGGGGACCGTATAGATCTATGCCGACACGATCAAACGGACAGGCCGGACAGGGCAACGGCTGCAACGAAGCAGGAGACTTGAGAGGAGTTTTTCGGCGTTGGCAAGACTGGCAAGAGCGGACAAAATTGCGGACAAAGCGGTACATTCCACGCCAGAAGAAGCGTAGACGTAGACGCCGGAAACGATCCCATCCAAACTGGAACTGCGAAGCCGTACACTGCCCTCTACGACCGCCATGCAAGACGAGTCCACTTCGACGCTGCTGGCCGTTCCACCCACGATCATGTGTTCTGGCGTCGTGCGCCAGCGTGACCCTTGCCTCTTCAGTGGCACGGCCGATCAAGATGTCGACGACTGGCTGTCATCGTATGGAAGAGTAAGCAGCTACAACAAGTGGGATGACTCATACAAGCTCAGTAACGTCATATTCTATCTAACGGACGTGGCGAACCTCTGGTTTCGCAACCATGAGGCTGACCTGTCATCTTGGTCGGAATTTAAAAAAGAATTTAGCGGAAGTGTTCGGCCGCCCGGCAGTGCGTAAGCTTCGTGCCGAACAACGTTTACACGATCGTGTTCAGCGCGCTGATGAGACCTTTACCAGCTACATAGAAGACATCGTTGATCTCTGCAAACGAGTCCACCCGGCCATGCCGGAAGCGAACAAAATCCGCTACATCCTCGAGGGCATTACTGAGGACGCCTTCCAGATGCTGGTAGCGAAAGATCCCACCGGCGTTAGTGAAATCGTGAAGCTTTGCCAGAGCTACGACGAGCTCCGCAAGCGGCGCGCTTCTAGGCGCCGCTCCAGTGTGTGCGACGAAGGCTTATCCGCATTAGCCCTGGGTGGTTCGCCAACTTCTGAAGGGAGCCCGCTGAATCAACAGATCAAAGATTTTATTCGTGAAGAGGTCGCACGTCAACTCTCACTCCTTCCCCATTTTCAAGACTCGGGCCGCCTCGTTCCTGAACTGGCTCCATCTTTGGCCCCTACTATACGCCGTGTCGTGCAAGAACACGTCGCTGATGTCTTGCCGTCCAACCCCGTGCTGCCGCCTGTGACGGCACTTCTCACGTATGCCCAAGTAATGGCTAGGCCACCACCTTCGCCCACGTCTGGCTCCTATGTGCAGGTCCCTGCCTACCGTTCACCGCCGCATGCTGAGCCTTCGTTCCAAGCCCCACCCTCAAGGTTCCGCCCACATCCTATGAAACCTTGGAGTACTACGGACAACCTTCCGAGTTGCTATGCCTGCGGTCGGCCGGGCCATGTTGCACGCCTTTGTCGCCAGCGCCTCCAACCTTCACAGCCTGACATTCGACTTTACCCGTACGATACCAACTCACGCTCGCAAATGATTCCGCCCGGTTCTCAATTTGTCTCACAAGATCGACAAACCTATGCCACTCGTCGATCACATTCTCCTCGGCGCCGATCGCTTTCTCCAATGCTGCGACGTCCTACCAGCACCGTTGAGGGAAACTAACAGTCGCAGTTCCGGGGGCAAGAACTGCGCTTGTTTCGAATTCCTCAAGTCCTCCGTGTCGTCCCGCTAATGTTATCAAAGTTTCTGTAGAAGGCGCCACAGTTCTCGCTCTCGTCGATACCGGTGCAGCCGTCTCCGTCATCAGTGAAGCGCTCTGCCGTCGAATTCGCAAAGTGACCACTCCGATTTCCGACTTCTCGCTCCGCACCGCCTCATCACAGCACATTCACCCCTCCGCATCTTGCACAGCCCGTGTGCTCATTCAAGACGTCTTGCACCCCATCGAGTTTATTGTTCTGCCGAACTGCTCGCATGATATCATTCTCGGATCCGATTTTCTATCGACTCATCAGGCCGTTATTGACTGTGCTCGTGCGCAAATTGCCTTCGCCCCCCTCTGTGATGCCCCCTTCTGTGATACCCCTCCCCGCACTGCAAAACTTCTCGTCGCCCATGACACCGACATTCCTCCGTTTTCTGCTGCCCTCGTACCACTGTCTTGTGAGTGTGTAACTCCTTTGACTGCGATTTTTACACCTTCCGAAGCCGCCTCCCGTCATCCCTGCCTCCTTTTTCCGTTCGCAGTTCTCGAAATTCAAGACGGCAAGAGTGCACTTTACGCCTCGAACCCATTTTCTCACCCAGCACCTCCACCAATTGTAATAGGGCGTTTATTGACGCTGAGATGGAGAGTTGTGAGGAGAGGACCTTGCAACGGCGAGCCCAGCGTACTTCTTCTTTGTCTTCGTCGCACAACGCACTGGTGCATGTCGATGGCTGAAGTGCTGACTATCACAGTACAATATATATATATATATATATATATATATATATATTGTCACGTACAAGGTGATTGAGGATATCAAGAATAGCAAGGGGTTAGCTCCGATACAACAGCGGTGCGCAGCACAGACGCAAAACCCGCAAGCGACACTTCGTCGTCCTTCACTCAGTCATGCGCCACCTGGCAACGCTAGGTGGCATTACCCCCCCCCCCCCCCCCCTTCCGAAAAAAAAACAAAAAAAAGTGGAGACGGCCGGTGAGAACGGGTGGCCATGCGTTATCGTTGGTAGTACGGCTTCAGCCGCACAATGTGCACAATGTCCGAGCTGGGCTTTCGACGTTTTGAAAGTGCGGCACCGTCTGGAATAACTTCATAACTGAGGTCACTCACACGACGTAACACATTGTACGGCCCGAAGTAGCGGGAAAGGAGTTTCTCTGACAAGCTGGACGGCGAACTGGTGTCGACACCCAGACTTGGTCCCCAGGTTTGTAGTGAACCTGGCGGTGCCGGAGGTTGTAGCGGTGCGCGTCAGAGGTCTGCTGCTGCCCGATGTGCACACGGGCAAGCTGGCGGGCTTCCTCAGCGCGGATGGCATACTGCTGGGCATCTGGGGGAAGCTGGTCATCATCTGGGCACGGGAGCATGGAATCGAGCATGCTCTGAACTTCACGCCCGTACACAAGTCGAAATGGTGTGAAGCGCGTTGTTTCTTGTTGGGCTGTATTATACGCAAATGTGACATACGGCAGCACCTCGTCCCAGGTCTTGTGCTGCACATCGACGTACATTGACAACATGTCCGCAATCGTCTTATTTAACCTTTCGGTAAGACCATTGGTTTGCGGATGGTACGCTGTGGTCTTGCGATGGGTCGTGTAACTCAACTCAAATATGTGGTCGATGAGCTGCGAAGTGAAAGCTGTCCCTCTGTCGGTAATGACATACGAAGGGGCGCCATGCCGCAAGACTATGTTATGCATGAAAAACTCGGCTACTTCCGAAGCTGTGGCATGAGGGATTGCCTTTGTCTCAGCGTATTGGGTCAGGTAGTCAGTAGCGACTACTATCCATATGTTTCCCGCCTGCGGCAAAGGGAAAGGGCCAAGGAGATCCATGCCGATTTGGTCGAACGGAATATGTGGTGCTCTAACGGGCTTGAGAAATCCGGCAGGCTTCAGGGGCGGTGTGTTACGGCGCTGGCATTCGCGACAGCTTCTTACATAGCGTTTCACAGTTGCGGAGAGTCCTGGCCAGTAATACATGTTGCGGACTCGAGCAAGCGTCCGTGAGTAACCCAAATGACCAGACGACGGTTCTTCGTGGGAAGCAAGTAGAATATCCGCACGGAGCTCGCATGGTACTACCAGAAGGTAAGCTCTTTCTTGGCCTTGGGAGTTTTTTTTATACAAGACGCCTTGCTGCATACAGAATGAACCAATGTGCCGAGATAGGCGTCGAGGGAGCGTCGTATCACGCCCTTATTGATAATCGATGAATGGAAGGATGTCTGGATCAGCTCTTTGTCGATCCCTGAGCTCAGATGCACTGAGAGCTCCTAGAAAGCCGTTGTTGCCATCGGCTGTAGCATCGTCAGTGTCAACGGGGGCTCGTGACAGCGCGTCAGCGTCTTCGTGTTTGCGGCCTGACTTATAAACAATAGTTATGTCAAATTCCTGAAGTCGTAAACTCCAGCGTGCAAGTCGTCCCGATGGGTCTCGTAGATTTGCCAACCAGCACAAGCAATGATGGTCCGTGACGACTTTAAACGGTCGGCCGCAAAGATAGCGGCGAAACTTCATAGTGGCCCACACGACCGCCAGGCATTCCTTTTCCGAGGTGGAGTAGTTCGTTTCGGCGCGAGTGAGTGTGCGGCTAGCATAGGCTATTACTCGCTCAATCCCGTCTTGATGCTGAACAAGGACCGCGCAAAGACCGATACTACTGGCGTCAGTGTGCACCTCTGTGTCAGCCGCTTCATCGAAGTGCGCCAGAACAGGGGATGTTTGAAGGCGCTCGCGAAGCAAAGAGAAGGCCGTCTGCTGCTCAGAGTTCCACACAAAGGAGGTGTCCTTCCATGTGAGGCGCGTCAGAGGTTCCGCAATTTGAGAGAAGTCCGCAATGAACCGCCGATAATATGCGCACAGACCGAGAAAGCGCTGAACAGCCCTCTTGTTAGCTGGAACGGGAAACCGTGCGACGGCAGCAGTCTTATTGGGATCCGGGCGCACCCCGTCAGCGCTCACAACATGACCAAGGAACTTGAGTTCTGTGTACCCGAAGTGGCATTTCTCGGGCTTCAGCGTGAGATCAGCAGAACGGAGCGCTTCCAGTACAGCTCGAAGGCGTGCGAGGTGTTGGTCAAATGTTTCGGAAAAAACAACTACGTCGTCCAAGTACACAAGACAGATCTGCCACTTGAGGCTAGTGAGGACGGTGTCCAGCATCCTTTGGAATGTAGCTGGGGCAGAGCACAATCCAAATGGGAGTACTTTGAATTCATATAGGCCATCTGGAGTGACAAATGCGGTTTTTTCTCGGTCTCTTTCGTCTACTTCGATTTGGCAATAGCCGCTTTTCAAATCAATAGATGAAAAATACTTCGCACGTCGCAATCTGTCCAGTGAGTCATCGATGCGCGGCAACGGGTATACATCTTTCTTTGTCACATTATTCAATTTCCGATAGTCGACGCAAAATCGAAAAGTGCCGTCTTTCTTCTTGACCAGGACTACTGGTGAAGACCACGGACTTTGTGAAGGCTGAACAACACCATCATCCAGCATCTCCTGAACCTGCGTCTGGATCACTTCTCGTTCTTTGGCAGAAACACGATAAGGCTGCTGTCGTATAGGGCGAGCGTCTTCATAAGTAATGATGCGATGTTGTGTGATGGGCGTTTGACGAACCTTCGAGGAAGAAGCAAAACAGTGCTTGAAGTCCAGCAACAGTAGCTCTAAGGCCCGCCGTTTCTCCTTTGACAAGTGGCAGTTAATGTCGATGTTGTCAAGAGGTGGCTCATTAGTTTCAACTGCCGTGGATGCAAAACAGACCGGATCGTGCGTAACAGGGTCAGCGAAAACGATAGCAGTCCCCGGAAACAAGTGCCGGTGCTCATTAGAAAAATTTGTGACAAGGAGTGCAGCCCGGCCATTGTGAAGCGGCAATAAACTTCGAGCAGCGCAGATGCCTTGAGCAAGCAGGAGTGAATAGTTCGCTTCCGCTACAGCATCGCCGGCACGGAAATCCGCACAGGTAACTTCCACAAGAACACTGCTTCGCGGCGGCAGCGAGACGCACTCGGCGGAAACGCGAAGTGCGGCATTGCAAGGACTGCTACTATCTCGCTCGGCAGATTGTCACATCGAAAATGTGACGCGTCTATTTCGCAGGTTGATAACTGCTCCGTACACTCGCAGAAAGTCAATGCCGAGGATAAGGTCACGGGAACTGTCACTCAAAACGACGCAACTAACGACAAACGTATATCTGTTAATCTGAATACGAGCCGTGCACATCCCCTTTGGGGTAACTATATGACCGCCGGCGGTTCGAAGGTACACACTTGGCCAAGCATTGAGCCCCTTCCTCAAAACAGTCGCCATGCGACCACTCAAAATCGAATAATCCGCACCGGTGTCCACTAATGCATTGACTGTAGTACGACCGTCTAAAATAACAGGAATGCCCAGAGAAACGCTTTTGGCTTCCCTAGGGGACGGTACCAGCAGCTCGCGGTCGGATCGAAGCGGCGACGACGGGAGGTCTTCAACGCAGCGACTACCAGCGGCCTCGCCCCAGAAGGTCGCTGTTTTCAGTTTTCCCGAGCAGGGCTAGACGAGCGGCCTTGCCCCTCTCGCGAGGAACCTTGGGTGGACGTCGATGAGCGCCTTGGTGAAGGGGAGCGGGACTGACGCTGCGAACGAGATAAACGCTGTTCCGCCAGGTATTCTTCAATAACTCGGGGTCGTTGACCAAACCGGGGAGGAGGCGAGTCGATGCGGAAGCCGTGAAGAGCGAGGCGTCGATAAGGACAATCCCGGTAGATATGGCCTTGTTCACCGCAGTGGAAGCAGAGTGGACGGTGGTCAGGCGTGCGCCAAATGTCGGCTTTGCGTCGGGGCAGGGGACGTTCGTCAAAGTACTGCACTGGTTGCACCGAGGGCAGCGGAATTGTAGGCGGCGCGGGAATGGGTGGCGGTGAAGGGGGAGCCTGACTCTGCAGAACTTCCGCATATGTGGGACGATTTTTGGTCCCCGACAGCAATGGCGGGCTCGTAACTATAGGCGAGAGAGGGCTCTTGAGCGCCTGTCGTACCTCCTCCTGCACTGTAGCAGAAACGGAAGCTGGCGATTGCTGCAGGGGGTTCCAGAACTTTCTCAGTTCTTCGCGCACGACACTGCGAATTAGTTCACGCAAAGCATCAGGATGCCGCTCGGAAGATACAAATGACTCCGCAGTTGTGCCAGTATGGAGAGGTCGGTTATAAGCCGCGGCACGTTGTTGTAGCACCCTTTTCATTGTGGCGGCCTCCGCAAGGAATCCGTTTACAGTCGACGGTGGGTTGCGCACAAGGCCTGCGAACAGTTGCTCTTTCAAACACTGCATCAAGTGCCTGACCTTTTTGTCCTCGGACATGGCGGAATCGGCTCGCCTGAAGAGGCGCGTCATGTCCTCGACGTATGCTTGGACACTCTCATTCGGCATCTGGATGCGAGAGTGAATGGCACGTTCTGCAAGTTCGCGACAATCCGCGCTAGTGTAGGCCTCGAGCAGTTGACGACGGAATTCCCGCCACGATGTTAACACTTGCTCTCGGTTCTCGAACCAGATCCGGGCGCCATCCTCAAGGCTGAAGTAGACGTTCCTTAGTTTGGCAGTATCGTCCCACTGGTTAAAAGCAGCGACACGTTCGAACTGAAGGAACCAGTCTTCCAGATCCTCAAAGAGGTCACCATGGAAAGACTTCGGTACCCGAGGGGCCTGCAAGGTGTAGTTACAGGCCGGTGCGACGCCCGTTACCTGCTGAGCAGAAGCACTAGATGTCATGGCGGCGGGTGATGGCTGAAACTCCGGAGACAGTCCCTGGAGCCGTCGACTGGAGCGATGCACGGGGGTGTCCAATGGCACAGGGCTGGCGCGACGTCTTTCAGATGGAGACTCTTGCATAGGTGATCTTACCCAGCAGCTCCACCAGAATGTCACGTACAAGGTGATTGAGGATATCAAGAATAGCTAGGGGTTAGCTCCGATACAAAAGCGGTGAGCAGCACAGACGCAAAACCCGCAAGCGACACTTCGTCGTCCTTCACTCCTTCACTCATATATATATATATATATATATATATATATATATATATATATATTGCCACCTGCGTTGCCAGGTGGCGCATGACTGAGTATATATATATATATATATATATATATATATATATATATATATATATATATATATATATAT